>NC_087278.1:19011094-19036094 GCF_015220805.1 Pogoniulus pusillus
GTTGGACTGGCTGAGCTTGGAGGTCTCTGGTTGGAGGTCTCTTCCAACCTGGTTGCTCATAGGATCACAGAACCCTAGAATCACCCAGGTTGGAAGAGACCTCCAAGCTCATCCAGTCCAACTTAGCACCCAGCCCTAGCCAAGCAACTAGACCATGGCACTAAATGCCCCATCCAGTCTTGTCTTGAACACCTCCAGGGATAGCAACTCCACCATCTCCCTGAGCACCCCATTCCAATGCCAATCACTCTCTCTGGCAACAACTTCCTACTAACATCCCTCTTAGACCTCCCCTGGCACAACTTGATGGTCTGGAAGACCAGGCAGAGATCTTTCCCACCATGCAAGAACTGGTCTTTCAGAAGACATGGTACACAAACATAACATGAATTCAACACTGCTTGAACCCAGATGCATAACTAATTCTAGAGAGCTCAAGAGCCATGGCTGAATGGGTTTTCAAGCATGCCATGCTCTTACAATTTGGGTCTAGGTGTCCAGATAGGAGTGATTTGCATTTGGTTTCTTTAAAGAATTTGTGTCAAGTGCCCAATAGTTACCACTAGAGTAAAGATGAGTAGTGTCTGAGCACTTTCAGTACTGTAGAGTTTTAGCTGGCACATAAAATATGTAGTTTCTCCTTTTTTTTTGGTTCAAATAATACAAAAACAATAGCCTCTTTTCTAGTACTCTGAACTTGTGAGACCAGGAGTGATGTGTTTATAATAGAGATAAAAAAAGCTTAATCTGCACTTACCTCTGGTACAGACAGACAGCAGTGCCAATCCTGCTTCCCTTGTCAGGTCTCAAGAACTCAAAATCCTTAATTTAAACACTTGAGAAATCTATGGAGCCTGTCAGCCTAGTTAGTGAAGCCTCCTTCTTCCCCTTTTTAAACAATGTCAGACTTCCTTTAAAGAGCACTTAATAAACATCTCTGAGTCTACAACCAGGTTCTGTCCTAGAAGAGTGAATGATCCATGAATACCTTCTTCAATTTGTTTCCCTCAACACCCCCAACAGTTCAGTAAAGAAATAGGACTTTTTTAAACATGAAGGAATTAGTCTAAACTAAACCACAGCTCTGTGCCATTGTAAATACAGAGAGTATGCAGTACATCATAGAATCAACCAGGTTGGAAGAGAGCTCCAAGCTCAGACAGCCCAACCTAGCACCCAGACATAGCCAGTTAACCAGACCATGGCACTAAGTGCTCCAGCCAGGCTTGGCTTCAACACCTCCAGGCACAGTGACTCCACCACCTCTCTGGGCAGCCCATTCCAATGCCAATCACTCTCTCTGACAACAACTTCCTCCTAACATCCAGCCTAGACCTGCCCTGGCACAACCTGAGACTGTGTTTCCTTGTTCTGTTGCTGGTTGCCTGGCAGAAGAGCCCAACCCCACCTGGCTACAGCCTCCCTGGGCAACCTGTGCCAGTGTCTCACCACCCTCACTGCAAAGAACCCTTTCCTAACATCCAGTTTCAATTTCCCCTCTGCCAGTTTAAACCCATTCCTCCTCATCCTGTCATTACAAGACCTTGTCCCTACCCAGCCCTCCTCTAGCTGTAAATACTGGAAGGCCACTCCAAGGTCTCCTCAAAACCTTCTCTTCTCCAGGCTGCAGAGCCCCAACTCTCCCAGCCTGTGCTCAGAGCAGAGCTGCTGCAGCCCTCTCAGCATCTTCATGGCCTCCTCTGGACTGGCTTCAACAGTTCCATGTTATTCTTGTGTTGGGAGCTCCAGAACTGCCCCCAGGACTGCAGGTGGGTGTGAGGAGAGCAGAGCCAAGGGGCAGAATCCCCTGCCTTGCCCTGCTGCCCACACTGCTCTTGCTGCAGCCCAGCACAGGGTTGTGTCTGGGCTGCACTCACACTGCAGGCTCATGTGGAGCTTTTCTTTCTCATGCACATGGGTATACAGTTGTACATCCAAAGTGGGTAGCTGACTCAGGGAAGCATTATGCCCTCTGAGCCAAACTTACTGGCTTAGAGGCAGTGTGCTTCTGCTGAAGTGGCAGATATAAGGCCATACAGAACTTGAGTTACTGTATTTCACATCCATATTTGAAGCAGCCTGGCTCTGCGCAGTGCTTTCTAACACTACTACATGCACAGGTACACTCCTGCTGGCATCATTCTCTTGGCAGGTATAACTCATGGAAAGCCTTCAGAATCAGCTGCCCCTCTGGAATGACTGAGTTCAGAGAGAGGGAGTTGGAGCTACCTTGCACCTTGCTCTCAGGCACTGGATAAAAGTCGCTTAGAGGAATGCCTGTGATGTGTCACTGCCTGCTGCCTCCAGTGTCACTCTGGTCACTAGCACCGAGGAGTCCATCAAATGGAAGGAGCAGGGGCAGAAAAGCAGTGGAAGCAGTGTAGCTGGTTAACCTGCTGCTTTGTCTTTGGGGGCACTTGGATTGCATTTTTTACCAATCATGTTGTGACAGAAGGGGCCTTCAGCATCAGAGCAGCCATGGCAACTTCTCCTTTCCCACAGCCAGCTACAGGCACAACGCAAACAGCTCTCAAATATTGCCACTTCTCAGGCATTGCAAATCTCTGTGATTCAGAGGCTGCCAAATCAGAGACCAGACAAGCCTAAGTTCCCTTCAGGTCCTTCTTCCACTTAAGCAAAATAAAGCCATTTGTAAGGATTCAGTTTGTGAAAGGCTCTCAGATCTTGCAGAAGCAAAAAGTATTAGGTGAGACTAAACCCTGTCCACCATCCTTACTGATGTCTCTGGCCTATGTAATGGTTTCTGCTTCCAGGCTTGCTTCATTTTTTACTTTCAGGTTTTGCCTGTGCATGGTTGCAGAGGTCTGACTAGGACTGAGCACCTGCAACATTTTTTCATCAGAGAAGAGAATTTATCTTTTCTTTTTCAAAGGAGGTCTGAACTTTTCAGTTTGCCTATGCCACAAAGGTTTCACTTGCTAGTACAATGAGCTGATGTAACCAAGAGGCAGATGAAGTCACTTAATACTTCCCAGAAAAGTTTTAGCACTGGTAAAAAAATAGCAGGAATGCCACTGTCACTGGGCTCTCATTCACTAAGTCTCATCTAGGCTTGCACCAAACAGGGCTGGAAGAAAACTCTTTGGGGAAGAGGAGACTGAGAGGTGACCTCATGAATGGTTATAAATTTGTAAAGGGTGAGTGCCAAGATGCTGGAGCCAGGCACTGCTTGGGGCCAGGAGACTGGAGCCAGGCTCTGCTGGGTGGTGCCCAGTGACAGGACAAGGGGCAGTGGGTGGAAGCTGAGGCATAGGAAGTTTCGTGTAAATATGAGGAAGGTTTTTTCCCTGTGAGAGTGACAAAACCCTGGCACAAGCTGCCCAGGGGGGCTGTGGAGTCTTCCTCTCTGGAGATACTCAAGACCTGTCTGGTTGTGTTCCTGGGTGATCTGGTCTAGGCGATCCTGCTCTGGCAGGGATTGGACTGGATGAGCTTTCAGGGTCCCTTCCAGCCCCTAATGTTCTGTGCTTCTTGGGCTTCAGTTGCTCCCATAGCCTAACCCCTGAAACAAGAGTAGTCAGGATGAAGAAAACCACTCATGTAGTCAGCCAATAAAGCATCTAAGCATGTGTGGACTTGAGAAGCTTTAAGTTTTCTAAACTGAGAAATGCAAGTGCTCCAGTCACTCTTTGGTGGCACACTGGCAACCACATAAATGCACACTCAAGCTTGTTCCAGGGGGGAATGGCAGAGGCAGCCTTTGTCCTTCCTCATCCAAACAGAACTAACACACCTCTTCCTTTTTTTGAGCAAAACCAGCCCAACACTATATCCACAGCCTGAGACCAAGCCTGGATTTTTTTTTTTTAGAGCATTGCTGTTAGCAGAGTATTTGCACCTCTGGGTTTGCACCTTTGAAAAGGAGATGAGGCTGCAGCCCACTATATATATGTATGCTACAATTTCCCCCCTCGCTCTGGTTAGTTACACTATAAACATATCCTGCCTCTTTCATACAGCCACCTGCCATGTTTGCTTTATTGCTGCCAGGAGGTTTAAAGGCATGCTTTTAAATACCTTGAAAGTTTCCTGTTGATAAGAAAAGGTGGGGTTAGCACTTTTAAGTAAACAGGAACACACAAACATCACAAATCATGCTTTTTGATAGAATCTGCATTAGCTGCATGAAGCATGAGGGACACTACTGTGGGGGAAGGAGGGAAATGGAAGTTTGCTTGCTTGCAGGGAGCCCTGGCTAAAATTAGTTGCAAAATAGGGGTTAGATGTACCTCTGTGTATTAAAACAATCAAATCATCATTTGCAGCCACCTTGATACATCTTTTTGCCTGGGTTACATTGGGCATTTCTGCAGCTGGGACAGATGGTTCTGCTTGCACTCATGTATCAGTTGTACAGTGAGGCCAGGAGGATAAGGGAGGTTCTTCTGCCCCTGGGCTCAGCACTGCTCAGGCCACACCAGTCCAGTTCTGGGCTCCTCAATTCAAGAGAGATGTTGAGGTACTGGAAGGTGTCTAGAGAAGGGCAGCAAGGCTGGCGAGGGGCCTGGAGCACAGCCCTGTGAGGAGAGGCTGAGGGAGCTGGGGGGGTGCAGCCTGCAGCAGAGGAGGCTCAGGGCAGAGCTCATTGCTGTCTGCAGCTACCTGAAGGGAGGCTGTAGCCAGGTGGGGTTGAGCTCTTCTTGCAGACAACCAACAACAGAACAAGGGGACACAGTGTGAAGTTGTGGCAGGGGAGGTCTGGGCTGGATGTTAGGAGGAAGTTGTCAAAGAGAGTGATTGACATCGGAATGGGCTGCCCAGGGAGGTGGTGGGGTCACCGTCCCTGGAGGTGTTGAAGCCAAGCCTGGCTGGGGCACTTAGTGCCATGGTCTGGTTGATTGGCCAGGGCTGGGTGCTAGGTTGGGCTGGCTGAGTTTGGAGGTCTCTTCCAACCTGCTTGATTCTCTGATTCTCTGAGTATTTTAATCTATTGAAATGCAGAACTTGGAAGGGATAAATACCTGCTCATGTCCAGGAGAACAACTGCAACACAATAGCACAAATAAGCACTCCTTAAACATCACTGCAGCATTGGTACTTAGAATCTCTGGATTACTGCTAATCCTATGGAGCTGCCATACTGAGCCTTCAAAAATCATCTCTTTCTGTTTAAACTCTGTGATGCAAAATGAGTGCATTCCACAGGCAACAAACTGAACCACAGCTGACCTAAAGAGAAAATGTTTAATATAAATCATGAGTACAGTGCACAGATTCAGGCTCTAAACGTGACCTCCTAGTTGGGTACCCACAAACACATCCTCTATTGAAAATCACCAGATTTAGGATGTCAGTGGTGCACCAAATGTATGTTTCACATAAAGCCCAAACTGGGCAGCTGGGAGATTTATAACTTCTGTGTTTGGAACAGTTCCTAGCCGTGTACAAAGCACAATGGAGATAGCCTCTGGGGGAAAGTGGTGTGGTCATACCATTGAAGAATACTTGTAGCAAAGACTCAAGACACATTTAGCCTCCTGTCTCTTCATTTAAGGGCTCTCTAGGAGAAGCTTTTAGTTCACAGATTGCACTGGGTCAGAAGGGATCCTCAAAGGTCTTCTTGTCCACCCCCTCCTGCAGTCAGCAGGGACAACTCCAACCAAATCAGGCTGATCTTGACTGTCTCCTGGGATGGGACCTCAACCACATCCCTGGGCAGCCTCTTCCTGTTGTGTCACAACTCTCATTGTACAGAATTTGCTCCTGATGTCCCATCTAAATCTCCTCTGCTCCCATTTCAAACTATTACTCCTTGTCCTGTCACTCCAAACCCTTCTAAATAGTCCCTCCCCAGCATCCTTCAGTCTTTGTGATTCAGTAGACTTTAGCCTATGAAATATTAGTCTGACCTCCAGCATTTGGGCTGAGGGGCATTTGGGTTGGTTCTTTCTCTTTCCAGAGGCAATAAGTCTGACCGAATGGAAGCAAGACAGTTACTGTTTCTGAATTAGATGACTGGAAGATTATCACCTGAGAACAAATACCAAGTTTCTGTGTGGTGTCAAGACTCTTGTGCCTTTCATTTAGCAAAGATAAAACATTCCTGGAAGTTTTACTGGGAGAGTGTCTCTACTTCGTGTTGAAAAGGCCTCTTCTGGGTTAAGAGATCCAGTGTGGGGCATCACACTCACAAAAAGCTATAGACAGGTTGGAGGCAATGTTGCTAACACTTGGTGGAGAGACATGGGCTAGATCATCTCCTGTGGTCTTTTCCAACTCTAGTTTAGACTGGGTGATAGGAAGAAGTTCTTCACAGCAAGAGTGATTGGCACTGGAATGGTCTGCCCAGGGAGGTGGTGCAGTCACTATCCCTGGAGGTGGATGAGACACTTAGTGCCATGGGTTAGTTAATTAGAAGGGTTAGGTGATAGGTTGGACTGGATGATCTTAGAGGTCTTTTCCAACCTGATTAATTCTGTGACTTAAAGTACTGCTGTAAGGCAGATTGAAAGAGAAAAGCTTCTCTTTTCAAGATATCAAAATAGCACAATGCATAGAGATGTATTCAGAACAGCAGAATACAGAGATCAAGCTATCCATCTGTAATTCAGGCAACATTTGCTTGTATAACTCATTCATCTGGGCAATTTACAGCATTGGCCTGGCTGTAGTCCTATTTGCATGATAACAACAGCTAAGAAAAAATTCTGGGAGCAGGAAGGATGATTCTGTGATGAAGGCTTGGAGCTAAGTTAGGCAGTCAAGGACATCCTTTCTCATGATGTGACAAAACAGACATTTTGCATGAAGAGGAAGCAAAGAGCTTAAAGGTACTCTTAATTATCACAGGTATGCTTTAAACAAAAAACACTTGACTTAGGGAAAGGAGATGAAACTAGGAGTTGGAGGACATTTAAGTGCCTACACCATCACTTTCCACCTTTATCTCTTTTGTTTGCTAGGCTTCAGAGTCACTACACTGAAGTCCAGGCCTAGCTTCATGCTTACCAGTTGCTCTCCCTGCATCAAGCAGGGGTGGATGTCCACCACAGTGTGATTCCCAGTGGGACAGGTTCTTCATCTATGCCTGCCAGGATAAGAAGCATGACTGCTTTTTATTTGCTTGGAGATACTTTCAATTTGTACCAGAAGAACTGATAAAAAAGTTTGGGTTAGGGCAAGACTTTTCAAAGTATTGTTGCAAAATTAATATCACAGAAGCACAGAATTCTTAGATTGGAAAAGACCTTCAAGATCATGGAGTCCAATCATCAGTTTCACACTGACAAGTCCTTGACTAACCCAAAGCCCTCAGCACAACATCTCATCACCAGGAATCGCTATGGTTGGAAAGGACCACCAGGATCATCCAGTCCAAACTTCATCCCAGCAGCCTTCATCACCAGACCATAGACTCAAGTGCCACATCCACTCTCCTTTTAGAGCCACATCCACTCTCCTTTTAAGCACCTCCAGGGAGGATGACTCCACCACCTCCCTGGGCAGCCTGTGCCAGTGCCTGACCACCTGCTCAGGAAAGAACTTCCTCTGGAAAAAAAATCACCTCCCTATCGCTGCTGGACACAGCATTTCTAATCCAAGCCAGGATGCCATTGGTTGTCTTTGCCACCTGGGCACACTGCTGGCTCCTAGTGAGTGTGATTGTGGAGTTAGTAATCCCAGTCAGTAATTCTTAGGAAGTGAATCCTTTGTGGTCATTCAAGTGAGATTTTCTGAGATCATGAAGTGTTGACCTGTGGCCACTCTTATGGAAAGGTTGAGACATCTCTCTGAAGGCAGGGGTAGAATATCATCTTTAACAGGAAAATGTTGGGATTGCAAGTTCCTCTTTTCTCTTTTGGTGTGGGTTTGTTTTGTTTTGTTTTTTTTTCTCCCCTGTATCTTCAACAGGAAAGGAAAAGGAGCAAATTCCATCTGTAAAAGGTATTTGTCAAGCACAGCCATCGGCCAGCACCACAAATGAGCAACTCCAGAGTGAAAACACTTTCAAAGTTCTAAATGAGTTGTCCCTGTGGTAATAAAGCAAGGCTGTTTTACAGCATGACAGTATGTAAGACAGCATTGTCAGCTATAGTTTATTTAAAGCACAAGGCCTGTAACAGGAAAATAATGACTTTAATAAAATTTACTATTGACTTTGTAGGCTAAAATCTTTCTGTCATCAGGAATACAGAAAAACAGCCTGCCCGAAAGCCCCTTCACTTAAATATATTCCTTTAATATTTCAAAGCAACTTGTGACTTCTTCTTCTTCTTCTTTTTTAATATACATGCTACTTCAAAAGCTACTGGAGTGGGGTGGAAATTAGTATTTTTAATAGAAAGTTGGAATTGCTTACATAAGGGAAAAACTGGTAATGACCTATGACACTGTCTACTGAAAGCAACATTTGAGGGAGCTGCAAAAGCAGTTAATGCAATTCCTTGAAAGGCTGTGTAAAGCTATGTCACAAATGAATGATTTATAAATTACTGAACGTCCTTCTCATCTGGAGGATATCTTTTAATCATGCGCCGTAGTTCTCTGGGAGCGAACTCCAAAGAGCCTGCCGCGGAGACGCGCAGAAATCTGCGGCGTGTTAACAAGGTTGAGGTCACTCCTAAGAATTGGAAGGGGGAGGAGGGAAGAGGCAAAATAAAAAAAGCCCTGGCGTTCAGCAGGATTTTCCTTGGGAAGCAGTGTGATTGAACGCGCCGTGGCTCGCCGGGAGCGTGCGAGAGGCTGCGCCTCGCTGCGGAATTTCCATTCCTTTAATGCCTTCTTTTCCCCTTCATTTCTTTTTTTTTTTCAACTTAGTTAAAATAAACTGGGGTAAAAAGTTTCCTAACAGTGTATGACAGCTCAATTTAGAGGTGAAACCTTTTAATAAAGCCTCCTGAAATGAATGCCCTGGTTTATGCGCTCTGCTTGTGCTTCCCACTGGAGTGCTTAGCCTGGCGAAGCGCTGGTTTTCTTTCTTGGCTGGGGCACAGCAGCACCGCGAAGGAGAGGCTGAAGCCTCGGTGCGGAGGAGATGTAGTTTAGCTGCGGTGAAATTGTTGATGAGAGGATTTTAATTTACAGTGAAAATGCTTTCCTCTCCACTTAAAAAAATTAAAAATGCTATTGTGCATTAATTTACATTGCAGATAATTAATTAAAAGTGAGGGGAAATATTCCACGGAGGCTTTTTAGAAAGGACTCTGGGGTCCAGAAGTGGTATTAAGAGGGGAACCAATTAAAGATTTATCTGAAAATGAATAATTTTGTTGCTGGGACTTTGGCAGTGGAACTGGCTGAAGTCACATTTATTGTAGCCTCGCCTTGCTCCATGCACATCCACAAAATCCTCCTCACATTTGCTAAGAGGCATATCAAGGAGTAAGGAATCTTCCCGTGAGAAAGCACAGTGGATGTCTTCCCTAACGTGCTGTGTAGATACCACCCAAACAAAGTGACATTATGCTTCATAATCTGAAAAATATTAAACATACAGTTCACAGAAACTGTGATTCTTTGCCACGTTGAGAAATTCAGAGCTTGTTTACCACTTGAGGGCTGGGAAGGTGAAAAGGGCAAGGATCAGAGCAGGGAAAAAGTCCAGCAGGTAAAATCTCTTAAGCCGTGCGAATTATACTGGCTCAGCCTATCCACACAGTCAGCATGGCACTGAGTGTTGCCAAGAGTCAAACTGATAATACAGAATCATAGAATTGTCAAGGCAGAGACCTCAAGGATCATCTAGTTCTAAGCCCCCTGCCATTGGCAAGGACACTTCATTGTCTTTGTCGTTCAATAATACTGAAAAATTAAGCTCATGTCTAACACATGCACTAAACTTGTAGCTACTACCTGAAGAGAGGCTGTAGCCAGGTGGGGTTGGGCTCTGCTGCCAGGCAAGCAGCAACAGAAGAAGGGGACACAGTCTCAAGTTGTGCCAGGGGAGATCTAGGCTGGATGTTCTGAGGAAGTTGTTGGCACAGAGAGAGTGATTGGCATTGGAATGGGCTGCCCAGGGAGGTGGTGGAGTTGCTGTCCCTGGGGGTGTTGAAGCAGAGCCTGACTGGGGCACTTAGTGCCATGGTCTGGTTGGTTGGGCAGGGCTGGGTGCTAGGTTGGGCTGTCTGAGCTTGGAGCTCTCTTCCAACCTGCTTGATTCTATGACACTTCCAGACAGAAGTGTCATTGCTTCATATCTGTCCTGACAGAAACTTCCTTTTGAGGGATGAGAGTTCTAAACAGCCACAAGCTGTAGCTGTACCTTTCTTTAACCTGTGTTGAATGATATGTGGAAAGAACTTTAATTAGCGTAAGCAAATGACATCACAGCTTCAAGTAACTCTTCATTTCCAGTCGGAATTGTCTGTTGTAAATCCACAGGCTCTAGAAGATCATTTCTCAGGCAAATCCTTCTTGTCCTGATCTGAAGATGCATTTTCCAGAAAAGCTCTCTTCTCCAGTAGCTGTTCTGCCCTTTTATTTTCCTGAATCTCCCTCGCAATCAAACAATAAAACAAAAGATGTTGATTCCCTTGTGTTTTACAGTCTCATTGACCAAAGTGTGATGCATTCATTTTCCCCAAAACCATTTAAGAGGCAGGTAATTTGAGCAATTCCAGCATCCTCCTTGCTTTTGTATTCACACAGTATAAACCAAAATTATGCACGAGATTTATCAAAGCCGAGCTGCGCTGCTAAGAAGTGTGTAACTCAGATAGAGAACGAGCCATTTAAAGAAGTTATTGATGCCAACATTAAATTTACAATTATTCATAAAAGAAAACCATTTGAAGAATTCCCCATGCTGCAAGTACACAAAATACTTTGCTACGCATAAGAAGTTGCATTTATTAATAGCTCTTTTTGCCAGAATCTCATTTCGACGAAGAAAACTTCGTCCTCCAATGGGAATAAGAATCTCATGAACGTCAGAGATGCTACAATCTTGCTCACCATCACTAAAAGAAAAGAAAAAGGAAGACATTCAACTACCTTCCTAACAATAAGAAGGACATGGAAGTGTAGGAGCCAGTCCAGAGGAAGCCATAAAGATGCTGAGAGGGCTGCAGCAGCTCTGCTATGAGGACAGGCTACAAGAGTTGGGGCTCTGCAGCCTGGGGAAGAAAAGGCTTCATGGAGACCTTGGAGTGGCCTTCCAGTATCTGAAGGGGGCTACAGGAAGGCTGGGGAGGGACTACTGACAAGGTCTTATAATAACAGGATGAGGAGGAATGGGTTTAAAGTGGCAGAGGGGGGATTAAAATTGGATGTTAGGAAGAAGTTGTTTAGAGTAAGGGTGACACTGGCACAGGTTGCCCAGGGAGGTTGTGGAGCACAGAGTCAGTGAATGTGATCTTTGATCTTCTGTCCAAATTCTCTCCAGCTACCTTGGTGGTTTCTTGGTCACTATGTTTTTGAAGGACTACATCAAAACAAAGCTTCAGATTATATAATGAAATCCACAAACAGTTGTTGGAGACTCCAAAACATCATAGAATCATAGAATGGGTTGGGTTGGAAGGGAGCCAGTCAGTAGGAGCTTCACCAGGTTAACATGCATTTTCAGTTTCCTCTGCCAGTTCCCTCAGCACCTGCAGATGGATCTCATCAGGTCCCATGGATTCAGATTCTTTAGGTGATCTTTAATCTGTTCTTCACTTAGAGTGGGTGTTTTTCTCTCTTTACCAGTTCCTGCTTTTGACTACTGTGAACTGAGCAGTGTGGTTGGAGCCCTTGCCAGTGAAAACTAGGCAAAAATGTTGTTGAGTGCCTCAGTCTTGTGCTTATCCTGGATCACCAGGGCCCCTGTTTCCTTCTGGAGAGAGATAACCTTTTCCCTAGACTTTCTTTAATCATTAACATATACACACAGAAACTTTTCTTGTTGTCATCAAAGTCCTTCGCCAGGTTTAGTTCCACCTGGGCTTTACCTTTCCTGACCTGGTCTCTGGCTGCTTGAGCAACATCTTTGTACTCCTCCCAGGATACCTGTCCTTGCTTCCACCCTCTGTAGGCATCCTTTTGATGAGAATTTAGTTGGCTTTTTTCTTTTAGGGAAGAGTCCCTGGAGATCTTGTTGATTTTTATGCACATAAATTCAAATTCCCAGCTGAGATGATGACATGGATGATGAGCAGAGACATGAATTCATTCCTCTCCAACTCCTGCTGTAGGAAACCTAAGTGAAGAGAGTCAGATAATCCCCCATGTGTGCCATATTCAAATCCTCCTTTCCTGCAAGTATCAGCTCTAGAATTTGTCTGGACAAGAAGTTACACATGAGGATCACAAAAAGAAAATCTTGAGGCTGAGTGACAGTAAAATCAGCCCTGGACTCCTTGTAGTCTTTTTCAGACCCAGGTGCTTGGAGGTGTTCAAGGCCAGGTTGGATGAGTCCTTGAGCGACCTGTTCTAGTGGGAGGTGTCCCTGCCTATGGCAAGGAGTTGGAACTGGCTGAGCTTTGAGGTCCCTTCCAACATAAACCATTCTATGATTCTAGCTTTGTCTAGTTTCAGATTATCCAACCTGCAGTTAAGAGGACCAGTTAATGCTGACCTTCATGTCTCTAACTTGGATCTTTGGGCGCTTGAGACCTAACAAGTTGACTCTACACACTCTATTCTCTGGCTTCTGTTTATAGCACTATTTGTAGTTCAAGAGTAGTACTGTTAGGCTATGGGTCAGTTCTCTGCTTTTACACTAAACATTTATTTCTCTTTCTCCATAACACCTCATTCTCAGCCTAGTCCAGGACCTATCTAGGCTGCTGAGAGGGAGGTAAAACAAACTCTGCTTTGCAAGAGATGTTCATTGTGTTTATTGTCCAATGCAAAAGAAATAACAATAATAAAATAAAATAAAAATAATATAAAACAATAAATAATATAAAATATAATAATAATAATTAATAAAAATAATAATATAAAACAACAATAAATAATAATATAAAATATAATGACAATAATAATAATAGTAATAATAATAACTATACAATATTTTTAAGGGTCACATTTATTACTCCAGCATCAGTTTTACTCACCAGGCCAAGCTGCTCTAAGGCCTCTCTTCAAATGATGCACATGGGCCACTAAAGCTGAATACTGCAAAGCAGGCACATGAATAGGGCTTCTCACAGCAGATGGATGTCTTAACTACTGATTCTTCCAAAATGAACAGAGTCAGTTCTCTTCCTCTTCCCTCTCTCTCTCTGGAAATTAAAATCTGGACCTGTGATTTTTTTCCCAATTAAAGTTTCAATGATTTTGGCATGTTCTAGCAAAACCATCGCATCAAAAATGCCTTATACATAATTGGTTGAGCCAACAGATGTCACATTATGGCTTAAGCCCTCCTGAGCACTAAGGATCAGAAAGTGGCATTTTTAATAAACTGGCTTTTTCGTCAGTAAACCCCAGACATGACCACTAGATAGATAAATGTCTGCCTGCATCCACGTTGCCCACAGATGGCAGAGTAATCTTGGACTGGTTTTCTTGGACAATGACTTGAGATTTATTTCATAAAACATCTTTCTAAAAGCCATTAAGATCTGTTAGATTAAAATAAAATCTCCAATGCCTTGAGGAGTCAGGGAAAAAAAACAACAAAATGACATTGTTAATGCCTGTTTGTATGAAGGAAGTTCAACTCTAACTGTAGCTTTTGAAATGTAGGCAGTAACTAATATTCTGGTAGGCACTGATACAGGCAGTTACTGAAATTCCATTGTCTGATAACCATACTGTTCCAAGACAGGCTTTCTTATCAGTTTCAGTTATCTTACCAAGCTTTCAAATCAATCTTGATCCCAACCTAAAAATCAATAAATCACAGAAACACAGAATTAATCAGGTTGGAAAAGACCCTCAAGATCATCAAGTCCAACCTATCACCCAACACCATCTAATCGATAAACCATGGCACCGAGCACCACATCCAGCCTCTTTATAAACACTTCCAAGGATGGTGACTCCACCACCTCCCTGGGCAGCCCATTCCAATGCCAATCACTCTTGCTGCAAAGAATTTTCCCTAACACCCAGCCTAAATTGCCCTTGGAGCAGCTCGAGACTGTATTCCCTTGTTCTGTCACTGGTTGCCTGGGAGAAGAGACCAACCTCCATCTGGCTACAACCTCCTTTCAGGTAGCTGTAAATAGTGATAAGGTCCCTCCTGAGCTTCCTCCATTATCTCCAAATTAGTCATTTGCTGCCATAATTTAGAGAACTTTGCTTAAAGTGCAGAAGCCAAAGGGGGTCCCCTGCTTCTCATTGCCTTGGGGTTGGTATTTAGCCTACCCTAGAGCCATGGGTACAGACATTCACTGAGGGATTTCAAAGGATTCTTGATTCTGGCTATTTAGACATGCTACAAGCCAGTTCCACCTTGTTCTATTCCCATCCATGTGATCTGGTTTTTCATGCAGTAAATGTGATCCCATAGTGGAATCATTTTTACAAGGCTAGCAACATTGCTATATTAAACTCATCTGAGAGCCAGAGAAGGAAAAAAAATCTCCATGGTTGGCAGGCTTGCCAGCTGTGTCAAAGAATTCATTCTAACAACTAAATTCATTCACACAAAACACATCTCTCCCCCTCCTATTTTGGGGTATCATCATTAGATTATTTGTTATACTCTGTTGTCAGATGTCACTGGCAACACAGCGAGTAGCAGGTGAAATCACAAAGGTGTTTTCCATCCCATTTGGAAAGTCATGGCAGTCTGGTGAAGTTCCCACTGGCTGGGAAAGGGGAAACTGAAGGCTTGTTCTCAAAAACAGAGCTAAGGAAGAGCTGGGGAACTGCAAGCCAGTCAGTCTCACCTCAGTGCCTGGCAAGATAGCAGAAGCAGATCCTCTTGAAGACTCTGCTAGGGCATATGGAAAATGGGAAGGTGGTTGGTGACAACCATCATGGCTTCACCGAGGCAAAATCCTGCCTGGCAAATTTGGTGGCTTTTTAGGATGGTGTCACAGTAGCAGTGGATAAGGGAAGAGCAACTGGCATGATCATCCTGGACTTGTGCAAAGCATTCAACACAGTCACACACAACATCCTGGCCCCTACATTGGAAACATACAAATCTGATGGGTTGACCACTTGGTGGCTAAGGAATTGGCTAGGTGGCTGCTTTCAAAGAGTTGCAATCCATGGCTCAATGTCCATATGGACACCTGTGGTGAGTGGAGTTCCCCAGGGATCAGTGCTGGAACTGATGCTGTTCAATATTTGTGTCAGTGCCATGCATAGTGGGAACGAGGGCATCCTCAGCAGGTTTTCTGATGACACCAGGCTTTGTGGTACAGTTGACACACTCAAGGGATAGGGATGCCATTCAGAGAGACCCTGATGCTCTGGAGGGGTGGGCCATGCCAAGCTCGTGAAGTTCAACAAGGCAAAGTGCAAGGTCCTGCACCTAGATCAGGGCAATCCCAAGCACAAATGCAGGCTGGGTGTTGAGTGGAATGCTGAAGATCTGAAGGATCAGCTGTACAGTGTTTGCAGCTTCACTTGTCATGCGAAGGTGTCCAAGACCCTCTGCTTATCTCGGTTTCCCCCTACCTGTGCTTTGCCCAAGCAGAAGAATATTTGCTCCTCTGGGACAAGTTTTTACTTCTCAAAATTCTAATCTACATTTTAAAAAAATCTTCCCTTCAGGAGTTCAGTCAAAACCAAATCCTTTCAGTAAAAAGGACTTTCAGCTTCAGTGAACTGTGGGGGTTTTTCTTCTAATGGAGAAGCGTTGGGTTGAAAGATTAACAGCCAGCTCTAGATGATACCACTTGTAAGTCCCAATGCAGTCATGTAAGGCTCCAAAGCTAATTGCTCATAAAGCTGAATATTTCCTTACATGTGCAATTGCTATATCCTTCACTAAACTTCAAAGGAAGGAGCTTGGAACTGAAGATGGCCTCTAAACTCTTAGACCCTTCGTTCTACGCTCAGATTTCTTTTACGGTCCGCACTGGAGGGTTATTATTTTTTCCAGCTGGCACAGAAGTTTGAGCTGAAGTCTCCTCCCTCTCTTGATTTACAGAAATATAATTAATTCTCAAGTCAGCTGAGCTAAAAATGGTGTAAACAAGAAGAAGAACCAGCCCCCCAGGAGCAGAAGTACTGCAGGAGCAGCCATCACTTTTAAAACATGGCAACGTTTCAGAAACATGCTGCAGCTGCTTTGGCTCTGTCCCTCACCCATCGAGCACTGCTTTTTGCCTCTCTGCTCTGCTATTTCTACCAAGCCTCCGTAGGCATCCATGCTAATACCTTGGAGCTGATAGAAGATGAGTGTTTTATAATTAAGCACACACACACACATGAAATGCCCAAAACTATATTGAGCTTAAACACATTTTCAAAAAGTTGTAAAATACTCTTGCCAGATTCTCTCCTCTCAACTGGATTAATCTGGAAAACAACTGGGACTCAATTTAGACCTTCCTGGCAGCAAGCAAGAGAAACGTCAAGCTCAATATTTTACTTTATTGAAGACCCTCTTAGGAGTCCATCAGAAGGAACTCTGCCTGGTAGCCAGTGATCAGTGGGAGGTAATATTTAGTTTATTAACGCGGCTTTGATTTTTGTTTTCACACTGTTGGTGAACAGGGGTAAACTAAAACCTTGATGCCATTTCCCCTTCTTTGCTTTCTGCAAAAAAAAAGGCAATGAAACAGAGATAAAGTTAACAAGATCTTGCATAACATCAAAGGGCATTCAGTAGGTCCCAAGTTGTGCAGCTGTATCATTTATTTGTACACTAGAATGCCTGAACTAAAACATGCACAGAAACTGAACACAAGAGCCCCTGTGCTGAAGTCAAGGTTAATCTTGAAGCAACCCTTCAGTTTCAAGGCAAAGGTATGGCTTAGTAAGTGTTTGTTTCACTGAAAAGTGGCTTTCACTGGTACTTGACAGTACAGGTAAACCATCAAAGAGTTCTGATCACAGATAGGATGCAGCTTAGTTACTAACAATGGCTTTCAGAAATGAAAGGAGCCGAAGCCAAATGCAGGAAGCTTTGGCCCTGTTTTCTTCTCAATAAATAATATCAGTACTGGGGGTACTGATAGATAGTAAGCTGAAGATGAGCCAGCAGTGTGCCCAGGTGGCCAAGAGAGCCAATGGCATCCTGGCCTGCATCAGGAACAGTGTGGCCAGTAGGACAAGGGAGGTTATTCTTCCCCTGTACTCAGCACTAGTCAGGCCACACCTTGAGTACTGTGTCCAGTTCTGGGCCCCTCAATTCAAGAAAGATGTTGAGGTGCTGGAACATGTCCAGAGAAGGGCAACAAAGCTGGTGAGGGGCCTGGAGCACAAATCCTATGAGGAGAGGTTGAGGGAGCTGGGCCTGTTTAGCCTGGAGAAGAGGAGGCTCAGGGGTGATCTTATTACTGTCTACAACTACCTGAAGGGGCATTGTAGCCAGGTGGGGGGTGGCCTCTTCTCCCAGGTAACCAGCAATAGAACAAGGGGACACAGTCTCAAGTTGTGCCAGGGTAGGTCTAGGCTGGATGTTAGGAAGAAGTTCTTCACAGAGAGAGTGATTTCCCATTGGAATGGGCTGCCCAGGGAGGGGGTGGAGGCACCGTCCCTGGGGGTCTTCAAGAAAAGACTGGATGAGGCACTCAGTGCCATGGTCTAGTTGACTGGATAGGGCTGGGTGCTAGGTTGGACTGGATGATCTTGGAGGTCTCTTCCAACCTGGTTGATTCTATGATTCTATGATTCTATAATGAATTGCAGGTGCAGGCATGGATGCTGCCTCAAATAGTATATTTAACAACATATTAGACCTGATTTGCATTATTAACTGTGGTGTTTCAGATTGTATTGTTGGGGACTAAGAATATGTTGAGATCAACAGCTGGCTGGGGTAAAACTCACATGGAATAAAGACCCAGGGCTTGAAAACACAGAAGAAAGTAAATGTCCAATGTCAGTCAGATAGGAACTCTTGACTGTGACTCTGTGACACTGTGGTGCATAGTGAACCACATACAGAGCTCCTTACTTCGATTGGTGGCTTCAAGTGAGGCTTTCATGTGACTGCCTGCTGCTGATAGAGGTGCAAACAGGTCACAGTCCATTCCACATAATTAGCAAGCTACCAGGCAGCTAGTGCTGTTGAACAGTCTGGAGATTGATGCTCTGGCCTTCAGCAGTGAGCTCCATCACTGATCATGCCTGAGCTGCACAAATATCCACAACACACAGATTAAGCTTCCTGCATCTTGCTGCAGGATCTCCTCTCTCTCTACCTGGCATATTGTGTTCAGTTTGGGGCTCCCAAGTGCAGGAGGGACAGAGATCTGCTGGACAGAGTCCAAGGGAGGGCTACAAAGATGATTAAGGGTCTGGAGCACTGCCTGATGAGGAGAGGCTGAGGCACCTGGAGCTCTTTGGGGTCTGGTGAAGAAAAGACTTAGAGGGGATCTAATCGATGTTTATAAATATCTGAGGGCTGGGGATCAAGAGGGAAGGAACAAATTCTTCCCATTTGTGCCCTGGCATAGGACAAGGCAGAATAGATATAAACTGCAGCACAACTCCTAAACATGAGGAAGACCATGAGGGGTCCCAGAGCACTAACACAGGCTGCCTGGAGAGACTGTGGAGTCTCCTTCCCTGGAGACTTTCAAGCACTGTCTGGACGTGTTCCTGTGTGACCTGTGCTGGATTCTGTGGTCCTGCTCTGGCAGGGAGGTTGGACTCAATGATCTCTGGAGGTCTCTTCCACCCCCTAATGTCCTGTGATCCTATGATTATCCTAGGTAAGCAGAGTCACTGTATCACATATGATAAGCACTGTTAACTCCTTAGGAAAGGTCATTTGGCCTCTGAATCCACCAGTGGAGTGCCCACTGAAAGAAGTGGCTTCTACCCAAGGCAGAAGTGTGGCCATTACTTATTTTTTACTTAATAACAGAGGGAGTATAATTTCAACAACCAAGGTTTAGACACTGGAAGTGCTCAGTAAAAGAAAACAAGGTCGACTTCTAGTGGTAATATGGAACTGCTTTTTCAACCATGCTTTTAAGATGGTTTTATTCCTTCCCCTGTTTCCTGGAGGCTGCTACAGGACAGCTGTTACTTAAAGTGGCTACTTGCCTTATTACATATTGGTAGCTCTAATAAAATTGTGTTTATCCACAGATATATAAAACAAACAGCATTTTTCTGATATTTATAGATAGTATTTACAAAATGGGGTTCTGGTGTGGAAGTCAATCCAATCTAATCACAGATTTCCTGTCACATTTACCTTAGTACCAGCACTCCTATCCGTCTAGGAAATGATTTCTTGTAGAGATACAGGGCCAAATTCTCCTGTCACTTACACCAATATGCACTTGGAGTGACTCCAAATTAGCTAAAAATCAACAGAGGTAGCTTAGTATGTTCTGGTGTAAATCAGAAGAGGATTTGGCTTCTGATCTTCTGATAATTATTCAAGAGTAAACAGCGCTCAGTTGCATCACGAGAGAGCATTGGAATGTGAAATATCAGAGCATTATCCTATGCTGAAACAATAAAATGAGGGAATTCAGTGTAAAATGCCCTTTCTTTCCTGTTCCATCCACTGCTGTTTCCTGCAGAACACTTTTTAGACTGTTGATCTGCACCTAGGATACCCACAAGATGTTGGTTTATTATGTTTGGTATCTTGTAACTGCTAGCGCATTATGAGATAAGAGTTTGTAGCAACACATGGCAATAGGGGATCTGTACGCCCATGCTTCATTACTTCTTGACCTTTCAGATGATACCCAATTGAAAAAGGATCAGTTCATACATCTGGCAAAAGCCTAATTTACTAATATGCTGTCCTCCTGAGTCACTGCTGTAATACGTCTGCTGAACTACTTCTGTATCTTGACCCTTGTTAGTTCACTGTTGCTCAGTTATTTACCTTGGCCAAGCAAGCATGCATAACCTGGGGGTTACTGGGGAGCTACAAAATCCGTGGTTTGAGGGGCCAATGGACTTTGCACTTGAAGTGCTCCACAAGAGAGCAAGCCAGTAATGGATCTTTAACCCACAATTCTCCAGGCAGTCATTTGCAGGAAGTGAACGGGGGGAAAAAATCTGCCACAATAGAACAGACAAACAAAAACCTTTCAGAGGCTGCCAAGAAACTTGGCTCAAAACTCTCAGCGTGTTCATTAGGTCACTGACTCAGAGTCTTCTTTCCAGGAGGTGCTGGAGCCAGTGCAGAGGAGGACAGTGTAGCTAGTGAAGGGCCTGGAAAACAAATCTTAGGAAGAGCAGCAGAGGGAGCTGGGGATGGTTAGTTTGAAGAAGAGGAGACTAAGGGGAGACCTCATCACTATCTACAGCTACCTGAGAGGAGGTTGTGGAGAGGTTGCTGCTGGTCTCTTCTCACAGGTAAATAGTGATAAAACAAGAGGGGATGGCCTCAAGCTGAGACTGGGTAGGTTTAGACTGGACATTAGGAAATATTTTTTCACAGTATCACAGTATTGTCAGGGTTGGAAGAGACCTCACAGATCATCAAGTCCAACCCTTTACCACAGAGCTCAAGGCTAGACCATGGCACCAAGTGCCACGTCCAATCCTGCCTTGAACAGCCCCAGGGACGGCGACTCCACCACCTCCCCGGGCAGCCCATTCCAGTGCCCAATGACTCTCTCAGTGAAGAACTTTCTCCTCACCTCCACCCTAAATTTCTCCTGGCACAGCCTGAGGCTGTGTCCTCTTGTTCTGGAGCTGGCCACCTGAGAGAAGAGAGCAACCTCCCCCTGGCCACAACCTCCCCTCAGGTAGTTGTAGACAGCAAGAGTGATCAGGCATTGGAATGAGCTGCCCAGGGAGGTGGTGGAGTCTCCAACCCTGGGTGTGTTTGAAAGTCGTTTGGATGTGGTGCTTGAGGATGTGGTTTAAGGTTGAACTGCATAGAGTGGGGATAACCTTTGGACTTGGTGATCCTGAGGGTCTTTACCAACTGGGATATCTGTGGTTCTGTGATTTTTCTTGCAGCACCTTCAGAAGTAGCTGTTTGGCATCCCACTTGCCTCATCTACTCTGACAGCATTTGTCAGTGCTGTTCAAGGGAGTTGTCTGAACTGCATGAGGGAGTGGGGAAGAGCCCTTGTTTGAACTCTTGCTGGAAATCACTCTTCTTATTTAACATTTCTCTCTGTTATTTTAACTCATCTCAGTTCTTGAGACCCAGTTCACCACTTAAGCTACAGAGTGGAGATGCAGAACTGCTGGACAGCTTGAGGATATGGGAGGAAAAAGACAAGGCTGTGGCAATGACAGTCCATGTTGGCTTAAAGTGACTGGCTACAAGATAGTGTTTCACAGAACAGCAAAGCAATGGCTAAGAAAAGCTAAATGTCTACAACTACCTGAAGGGAGGCTGTAGTCCCTGATGACTGCAGAGGGGGTTGGACTGGATGACCTTTAGAGGTCCAACACAAACCATTCTATGATTCTGCTCAGATAAAGAAGCCATCCTGCCCCTAGTATCACAGAATCACAGAATTAGCCAGGTTGGAAAAGACCTTCAAGATCATGGAGTTCAACCTATCACCTAGCACCTTCTAATTAACTAACCCATGGCACTAAGTGCCTCATCCAGACTCCTTTTAAACACCTCCAGGGATAGGGACTCCACCACCTCCCCGGGCAGCCCATTCTAATGCCAATCACTTTTGCTGTGAAGAATTTCTTCCTAACATCCAGGCTAAACCTGCCCTGCTGCAGCTTGAGGCTGTGTCCTCTTGTTCTGTCACTGGTTGCCTGGGAGAAGAGACCAACCCTACCTGGCTACAAGCTCTCTCACTGCTGTAGAGAGCAATGAGGTCTTCTCTGAGCCTCCTTTTCTCCATGCTGCACACCCCCAGTTCCCTCAGCTGCTCCTCCTAGGGATAAAAAGAGAGAGGAAGAGATAAAGAGAGTTCATAATATGCTAGCCATTAGGGGAAAAAAATCCAACTCTTAAAAATGGGCAAAGAGCAATGCAGCTTCCTCAGGATAGGCTGAAAATATTATGGGAATTATTTCTTGTCACCTGACAAAACAGGTTGCACTTTCTGTCTTCATGGCTCACTCACACAGATAGAATCATAGAATGGTTTGGGTTGGAAGGGACCTTAAGGATCATCCAGTTCCAACCTCCTGCCATAGGCAGAGACACCTCCCACTAGAACAGGTTGCTCAAGGCCTCATCCAACCTGGCCTTAAACACCTCCAGGGAGGTTGTGGAGCACAGAAGCACCCAATGTGAGATCACATTGGGTGCTTCTGTGCTCCACAACCTCCCTGAGCAACCTGTGCCAGTGTCTCACCACCCTCACTCTAAAGAACCCTTTCTTAACAGCTACTTTAAATCTCCGCTGTTCACTACTCGTTTCAGAACCACCTGCATTCCACACAAGGCCATCCTATGGATAGTGCTAAATTAAAATCAATACCTCTGAATTAAAAATAAAAAAAAAGAGAGAGTAAATCTCAAGGTATTTAATGTTTTTTTTAAGCCATGGAGAGATTCTTGCATGCCAAAGGTTGCAAATTAACAACACAAAAAACTATATCCCAGAAACAATTGCTGGACACTGTTATCAACTATTTCTCTTTGGGGTCTGTGAAAGCAAAGGTAGGAGAAAGAATTAAAGTGAAGCCTGCACAGGAAACAATATGTTGAGCTGATTCTGTAAGACAATATGTTGAGCTGATTCTGTAAGACAATATATTGAGCTGATTCTGTAAGACAAAATAAAGGCTGCCCCATGTATTCTTCAAGCATTGTGGTAGTCTATTATCATGAGCACTGCCATTTCACAGAGATGGAGACCACACATTTAATTCTTTTCTATAGGCCCTTTTAAAGGTGGCTCCAAGCTACTCTCTGAGGAGTGAAGCTGGTTAATTGTAGCCCTGCTGGATTCCACATGCCACAAAGGGCTCAATGAGAGCTAAATAAAGAGAGATTAATCAGATCTGGTAAAGATGGGTTTTAATGGAAGTGAATTCTGCAGAGGATGATAATCATTAAAACTGAGAAGTTAATCAAAAAATCCTAAAACAAAAAGGGAAATTTGAGGCATCCAAGAAACATTATCCCTCCTCCAACTCAGATCCTCTTTAAAAGTAGGTGAAAAGAGGAAAAAAAATTAAAAAAGGGACCAAAATCAACAAAATGTTTTAAAGACAAACTACAAAATGCTCATTTCTCAGTCACCTCAACCAGAGAAAAGCAGAAGTTTCTGACTCCTGAGTCAGAATTGCAGGACAGGTTATTGCATGGTGATTACTTTGAGACGGTGATTAAAGGAGTAATTTAAAACACCAGGATTACTAAAGGAAAGGGGAAGTTAAAACTGCCTTGGGAAAATTATTCCACATCCTCTACAAAGAAGGAAAATAACCTATCCTTGAATGCCACTCTGGAGGACATAATTAAAGAGGAATGAGAACTCCCTTAACAAAGGGAAGTGTTTTAATGGGGTAATAGATGAAACTATGCCATAGAAAGAGAAGCCAGTGTGTGTGGTGGGTGCTGAGGAGGGGGCAGTTACAGCACAAGCTCCTAAGGCAAGCTGTGGCCCCAGCAAATGAGGCAGTAAGTCCTTCTAAGGTAATATCACTGCCCTACATGCCCCTTTAACAAGGATGTGGAAGGCACTTCTGAGACTAACTGATGAGACTGCAGCTGCTTCTTTGCTGACACCCTTCTTAGCCACCTGCTTTGCCAAGACGCTTTTAGTGCAGCATCAGGAGATAAAAGAATGAGCATGCTCTAAGCTTGAACATGCCAAGTCACTAAAATATGAAATATTTTTGTCCTTAATTACCAGCACTAATGGTTTCCTGTCTTCTGCAGGCCCTACTGCTTTGATTTGCCAACCTTGGTTTTCAACCTTGCCCCAATGGGCAACACTCAGCACAGCAACCAGTCTGAATTCAGTACTGACCTTGCTGGAGCAGGAGATTGAACTCCTGAGGTCTTTCCCTACCTGAATGGCCATGACTTTGTGTCTCTGTGGTTAAGGTCTCTGAAAAGTGAATGCTCTATAATAGGCAGTCACATTCTAACACTGATCTTAAAGGATACGTATAATAAGGTAGAAGACAGAGTGTGGAAGAAATAGAATAGAACAGAACAGAACGGAACAGAATAGAATAGAGTAGAATAGATTAGAATAGAATCAACCAAGTTGGAAGAGACCTTCCAGCTCACACAGTCTAACCTAGCGCCCAGCCCTGGCCAGTCAACCATATCATGGCACTAAGTGCCCCAGCCAGGCTTCGCTTCAACTCCTCCAGGGATGGGGACTCCACCACCTCCCTGGGCAGCCCATTCCAATGCCAATCACTCTCTCTGACAACAACTTCCTCCTAACAGCCAGCCTAGATCTGCCCTGCCACAACTTCACACTGTGTCCCCTCATTCTGTTGCTGCTTGCCTGGCAGCAGAGCCCAACCCCACCTGGCTACAGCCTCCTTTCAGGTAGTTGTAGACAGCAATGAGCTCTGCCCTGAGCCTCCTCTTCTATGATGCTAATGTTAATCCTATTATACTAGTTTGGGGGGAGGAGAGGAAGGTGTTGACTCTTCAGGTACACCACCTACCTTATAGGTAGTTAGTTCTGGGCAAGGAGGGGAAGGTGTTGACTCTTCAGGTACACCACCTACCTTATAGCTAGTTACAAGCTGCATTTACTGCAGATGACCCTCACATCACTATTTAAGATATTAATTTTCAGGCTGCAGCCTGCAGCTCCAAGTTTTGAGCCACCTGGAGTTGTCTAAAAGGAGGCTGTCTAGGGCACTTAGTGCCATGATTTAGTTAATTAGAAGGGTTAGGTGATAGGTCAGACTGGAGGAGCTTGGAGGTCTCTTCCAACCCGGTTAATTCTGTGATTTCACCAGGGCAAAAGCTGCTTCCACTACCAAGCAATGAAGCAGAAATGGCTCTGCTACCTCTCTGTCTCTCTTTGTGTTTACCTCTGCCTGAAGCTCTCTGCTCCAGCTGTTTGTATCCACACAGAACACCAGCACAAGACTCATC
>NC_087278.1:19041094-19091094 GCF_015220805.1 Pogoniulus pusillus
GAAACACAAGAGATTTTAAAGTAATAAAGTAGGCTTAAATATTGATACAGGTGGGGCTCTAATAACTACATTTTAACCATGAGCAACTCAATATCAGAGAGCTGCTTATTTTAGATGTAAACCTAACTCTCTTCACTCAGCCTCTTTAAAAGGGAAATTCACTGTTTAAAAAACTTAATTGATTTTCTCCACATAACAATAGGAAGCAGAGATTAAGGGAAAGAGCTGACTAGAACATTTTGGAAGTTGGCCTATACAGAGATCAGAGGAGTATTTTAGGCAGGTGTCAGGATTTAATGATGGAAAGAGAATCTGCAAACAAAATGTGGTACTTCAGCACTGAAATACTCTCCAAACACATCCCTTTTTTTTCCCTGTTCCTGCTTTCCATAATCTCAAGACATTTTTTAGAGTGGAATGAATGGACCCTTGAATAGTCCCAAGAAGTAGGAAAATCTGCCAGTTCCTGGTTTACACATGGGTGAGCCAAGGCAGGCGGAGATAATAGAATCATAGAATCAAGCAGGTTGGAAGAGAGCTCCAAGCTCAGCCAGTCCAACCTAGCACCCAACCCTAGACAATCAACCAGACCATGGCACTAAGTGCCCCAGCCAAGCTTGGCTTCAGCACCTCCAGGCCCAGAGACTCCACCACCTCCCTGGGCAGCCCATTCCAATGCCAATCACTCTCTCTGACAAAAACTTCTTCCTAACAGCCAGCCTGAACCTGCCCTGACACAGCTTGAGACTGTGTCCCCTTCTGTTGCTGCTTGCCTGGCAGCAGAGCCCAACCCCACCTGGCTACAGCCTCCCTGCAGGTAGTTGCAGGCAGAAATGAGGTCTGCCCTGAGCCTCCTCTTCTGCAGGCTGCACACCCCCAGCTCCCTCAGCCTCTCCTCACAGGGCTGTGCTCCAGGCCCCTCCCCAGCCTTGCTGCCCTTCTCTGGACACCTTCCAGCACCTCAACATCTCTCTTGAATTGAGGAGCCTAGAACTGGACACAGCACTCAAGCTGTGGCCTGAGCAGTGCTGAGCACAGGGGCAGAAGAACCTCCCTTGTCCTGCTGGCCACACTGCTCCTGAGCCAGTCCAGGATGCCATTGGCTCTGCTACCCACCTGGGCACTGCTGCCTCCTCTTCAGCTCCTCTCTATCAGCACTCCCAGCTCCTCTCTGCCTGGCTGCTCTCAGCCACTCTGTCCCCAGCCTGTAGTGCTGCTTGGGGTTGTTGTAGCCAAAGTGCAGAACCCTGCACTTGACCTTGTTCAATCTCATCCCAATGTCATTCACAGTATGGCAGTAAGGCAGCGCTGGGAAAGGGGGAATGGGAACGAGATGTGGAGTTCTGTGATTTACCCAAAAGATTGTCCTCCTTCCCCAGGCAATGGTGCTGCCACAGCAAGAAAAATACCTGTTGTGGGTTTGCATTTGAAGATTTATTTTGCCTTTTCTTTCATTTTTCCCCCCCTTTTCTTTTCTTTTCTTTTCTTTTCTCTTCTCAATTCCTTTATACTCCAAATTCCAACACTGTATAAAGCACAGCAGCATATTCCCCAAAGTTTTACTCATGTGAAAAATACACTGACTAAAGTGATCACAGGAGCAAACTGAGCAGGATTTGCAGCAAATCTAAACCACAACCACACTTGGGGCTCATATTTGTTCTTCCCCTGACTCCTGGTAACTCACATTAGCTGTATGCAAAGTAGTAACACACAGAAATCAGCTTTCTTTGCCATTCTTTACCCAAGGAAGGAGCACGAAGGCACTTACAAAAATAGCATGCACCCAAATGGAAGGGGAAAGCAGAGGAAAGACAGGAAATAATGCAGAGGGAAAACATGTGGAGCTGTGCTGCATAAAGAACCCTTGTGCTGCAAAGTAGCTGTTCCTCAGTCAGCCTCTCCTCTCAGACAAGGTGGTTGCATACACTGTGACCTTTCTGTGAGACAGGACCATGGCGATAGATTGGCCACGTTGCTTTCAGTGGTGGTTGCCCATTGTATGTACAGGTTGATCTACATTCAAATTCCTGAATTTGAAAACAGATAAACACATAGCTACAGCAGTGTGGACCTGCTTATCCAAAAGCTTGCCAAGACCACACTGACCTCCAGCAGCTTTGTTATCAAGAACTCAAGGGAACTGATCCAAAGCTGCACTCGCACATGGGCTGAAACTGATTTACTTGGAAGTGCCTTCCACAGCGTTGCTTGCAGCACCAGAGCTGACTGCTTTGTTCAGTCCATCTTCACCACATTCTTTTCTGATAGTCCTCTCTGCATACTGCTACAGCTCCACCTGACACAACAACCCCATGCAGAGATACAGGCTGGGGTTGGAGTGGCTGGAGAGCAGCCAAGCAGAGAGGGATCTGGGGGTGCTGATTGATACCCGCCTGAACATGAGCCAGCAGTGTGCCCAGGTGGCCAAGAGAGCCAGTGGCATCCTGGCCTGCATCAGGAATGGTGTGGTCAGCAGGAGCAGGGAGGTCATTCTGCCCCTGTACTCTGCACTGGTCAGACCACACCTTGAGTACTGTGTTCAGTTCTGGGCTCCCCAGTTTGGGAGGGACATTGAGATGCTTGAGCGTGTCCAGAGAAGGGCGACGAGGCTGGGGAGAGGCCTTGAGCACAGCCCTACGAGGAGAGGCTGAGGGAGCTGGGATTGTTTAGCCTGGAGAAGAGGAGGCTCAGGGGTGACCTTATTGCTGTCTACAACTACCTGAGGGGTGGTTGTGGCCAGGAGGAGGTTGCTCTCTTCTCTCAGGTGGCCAGCACCAGAACAAGAGGACACAGCCTCAGGCTGTGCCAGGGGAGATTTAGGCTGGAGGTGAGGAGAAAGTTCTTCCCTGAGAGAGTCATTGGACACTGGAATGGGCTGAAAGCCATAGGTTTTAGAATCATCATAGAACCATAGAATGTTAGGGGCTGGAAGGTGCCTTGAAAGATCATCCAGTCCAATACCCCCGTCAGAGCAGGATCACCTATGCCAGATCACATAGGAACACATCCAGGTGGATTTTGAATATCTCCAGAGAGAGAGACTCCACAGCCCCCCTGGGCAGCCTCTTTTAGCTGCACAAAGACGTGACCTGGAAGACAGAGAAGTGAATAGAAAGGAAAAGTAAAGCAGAAAGATTTTATATAGCATTTCTGAGGGTCCAAAATCTTTTTCTGACACAGGTCTGACATTTCATAAAAAGAGATCTAATGCCTTGGTAAAAT
Source organism: Pogoniulus pusillus (assembly GCF_015220805.1). Lineage (NCBI taxonomy): Eukaryota > Metazoa > Chordata > Aves > Piciformes > Lybiidae > Pogoniulus > Pogoniulus pusillus. The sequence goes on from NC_087278.1 coordinate 19,044,320, forward strand.
GAAACATCTGCTTATGGATTGTTTATAATCAAAATCCAAACTTGGAAGAAAATTAAAGCCTGCAGTTTAAAAACTTCAGAGCTTTAGGGACTAATAAGTGGCTGCACATTTTGAATAGGTTCCAGTACTGATGCGTTGTCTCATCAGTAAATAAAGATGTTAGCAGTTTACTTTTCTTGACAATTAACAAATTATTTTTGAACATCAAGACCAAATGTTGGCATTCCCCATGAATCTCTGCATCAAACAGGTGCCCACCAGATACACTTGCCAGGCTTAAGTATACATGAAAGCCAAATATAAACAGCTAACGTGGTGCTTTTACTACTTAGAGCCAAATTCAACACTGATGCAATGTCTCTGAATTAAGTTGTGTGTCCCCAGTGATGAGATTGGCTCTTCCTTTACAAACAGATTCCACAAGTCAAATACAATGCTATTGTTTGGGTTTTTTTCTCATTCAAAAGTCCTGGAAGTGGAGACTTTTAATCATTATATCAACCAAAGTGTCTTTGTGAGTGTAGGAGTCTCATGCTGCTTTTGAAACATGTCATGAGTAGTGTAGTGTTTAATAACTAGCAGAGGTGGCAGGAGTCAAGAGGCTTATGTTGTAGACCCACTCCATAAAGCTCTGTGCAAAGGTCAGGGGGTGACATTATGTGGTGGTGGTGGTGGTGTGCAGGAAGCCAGACACAAAGGTGTCCCACATTCAGCTCACCAAAACAGCAAAACAGAGTCTGTGTATGAAAAGGGTGGCAGGAGTCAAGAGGCATATGTGGTAGACCCAATCCATGAAGCTCTGTGCAAAGGTCAGGGAGTGACATTATGTGGTGGTGGTGTGCAGGAAGCCAGACACAAAGGTGTCCCAAATTCAGCTCACCAAAACAGCAAAACACAGTCTGTGTGTGAACAGGGTTGCCCAGCTGCTGTAAGCTGCCTTTAGGACATCTATCCAAGAAAAAGCACCTCCAGTCTTCTCCAGAGGGTCTTCAGAATCTTTCTTGAAGATAGATGTAGGAAATAGAGGTTATCCAAGAGGATTTGTGGCAGTGACTGCAGGAGGTGTGTTGTGGCTATGCCAGCTCCTAACCTGGTTGATTCTGTGATTCTACAGTCTCAGTTTGTTTTAGTGGTGTTTAACTGCCCCTGTTGGGCATGGCACAGTCCTCTTATTACAATAGCAAAAGAGCACCACACATTTATTTCTGGGCAGGTCACATCAGCCCAGATGAGTGTCATAAATCCATTGTGGGTACTTCCTACCTCAGCTCAGGTCTGAGGGATATTGAGTTGGTTGGTGGAAGCTGACCACCAAGGTAATTTAGTCAGCCTCCAGCTAGCAATTCACTAATCTAATGCTCTTATTGGCTGCAGGCAAAGATCTGGCTGCAGCTAGATATGCCAAGCACTCCTGGCACTCTCTCCCTTCCCTTTTCCATCATTTGCTCCTTCATTATATGGCAAAGGAGGGGATCCAGAGGTTTAGGAATTATAGGACAGGATGACACCACCTGTTGTGATCAACAGGTCAAATAAGGTGATTCTGCTGCTCTATTCTAATGAGACCTCACTTGGAGTATTGTGTCCAGCTCTGAAGCCCCCCAGTGAAGCAAAAACATGTTCCTGTCAGAGCAACTCCAGAGGAGGGTCACAGATATCATCAGAGGGCTGGAACACCTCTTCTATGAAGGCTGAAAGAGTTTGGGTTGTTTGTCCTAGGGAAATGAAGGCTCCAGCGAGATCTTACTGTAGCCTTTCCATGCTTTAAAGGGACTTAGAAGAAAGATAGGGCAAACTTTTCAATGAGGTCTGTTGCAACAGGACAAGAGGTAAAGATGTTAAATGAAAAGAGGATAGATTTAGACTAAACAGAAGGAGGAAATTTTTTTACAATGAGGGTGCTGAAACACTGGAACAGGTTGCCCAGAGAGGTGACAGAAGTCCCATCCCTGGAAACATTCAGAATCAGGTTGGATGGGGCTCTGAGCAACCTGATCTAGCTAAAATGCCCCTGCTTGCAGCAAGGGACTTGGACTAGATGACATTTAAAGGTCACTTCCAATCCAAACTACTCTCTGATTCTATGATCTAATGGTAGGTTTACATAGGAAACTAGGAAAGCTCTGCTGTGGACAGTTTAGAAAGATTGTCTGGGCAGGTCACATAGATTAGGGATGTTTCATTCTCCACCTAAGGAGAAAACTACACTCCTTGTATCATCTCTCAGGATTACTCAAAGAGACCAAGGATTTTTTTCTTCAACAGGTTAATTTTAATTACTCCTATTCCTGTCTCCCTCCCTGTAACACCCATTGCTGCAGTGTCTTAACCCTTTCCAGAAGCTGCAAGCCGTCCCATTCACCCCACAGCTATCACTTAGCCAGCTTAAGTGATTCTATAATAGAATATATTAAAAGTCTTATCTTTTGAGCTGCCCTGATGCATCATCACACAACAGGATCTGTCACTGTGCTTGAACATCCTTATTTAATGTGTGAGGATGTTATCTGCAATATGTCACATCGCTGTCTCTAGGCGTACCCTAACACACAGTGAAAAGCAGAGCGAAGCAAGCACACAGGCTGAGCAGGAGTGGAGGAGCAAAGCCTGAGAAAAGAGAAAGAAACAAACCCAAAGAAGTATTAGGAAGCTGACAGTCTGCCCTGGTTTGAGTCAGAACAGAATTAATGCTGTTCAGACTTTCACTTTTTAGTTTGGTCTCTTCTAAGCAACTCCACTTGCTGAAATGAGCAGCATGGTTTTGAAGGCAGTGTCTGCTCCTAGATACCACCAAGGATTGGTATGCAGGCCAAGGTCACTGCTACATCTTCTGCTCTGCATTCATAGTGCAGACTAGAAGGCTGGACCTGCAGGGACAAGCGGACAGCTCGGGTGACCCTGAATTGTGATGTGCTCCACTCCATGTACATCACATGCAGTATAAAGCTGAGGGATCACGAGGGTCAAATGCTCTTCCTTAATGGCTGCTGTCCAAGGAGGACTCTATTCTGTCTATGTTCCATGAGTTGCTGAATCCGGTTCCAGGACTGATATCCTGAATTCAGCTCCCCTCTGCTGCTGAGCCCAATCTGGAGCTTCTCCAGTGCCTGCCAGAGCATCAGTGATGATGGTGACATAGATGCAGTTACAGGGGTTGGGTTTGATGTGGGTTTGTGCACATACTTGTCTATATTTGCTTTTGTTGTTATTATTTTCATTTAAGTAGTTTCAGCTTTCTTTTCTAGTCCATAAGTCTCTCTCCCTTACTCCCTTTCTTTTCCTCTTTGGGAAAGGAGAGGGATTAGTGCAGAGGGTCTATTACTTGTTTAAGTGCCTGGCTCAGCCCTAACTCTTGACATAGCATCATAAAAGAAGACGTAAAATATTTTACAGTAGAGTTCCATTTGGAGTCCACCATTTCCTCTGCCTCTTCACTGTAGGAGGACTTGTTTTAGTTAATAGTAGTAGCATTTTATAAAGTATCTTTTAGCAGTAGTGTTTATCAAATGGTGTAATAGCCTTGAAAGTAGTTTACGAGTGAGCTACCTAGCAATATTCAATGAAGCATCTTCAACCACCTTCGGAGATGCTGTGCTCCACAACCTCCCTGGGCAACCTGTGCCAGTGTCTCACCATCCTCACTGTGATTCTGTGCTCCACAACCTCCCTGGGCAACCTGTGCCAGTGTCTCACCACCCTCACTGTGATTCTATGCTCCACAACCTCCCTGGGCAACCTTTGCCATTGTCTCACCACCCTCACTGCAAAAAGAACTTCCCTAACATCCAGTTTGAATCTCCTCTCTGCCAGTTTAAACCCATTTCTCCTCATCCTGTCATTACAAGACCTTGTCAATAGTCCCTCTCAAGCCTTCCTTTAGGTCCCCTATTTAGACTCCTCATCCCACTTCCTCTGGGATTGAGAAAGCTTGCCCTGTACCACTGCACCAGAACTGATCCACCAGCTTTGCAGTCTTTCTCACCTTCTGTCTCATCCCACTTCTCTCATCTTAACCAAGAGAACAAAGAACTATCAAAAGGCTGGTTTAGGCTCTAATTTAAAGAACCTTGGGTTCAAAACCTTTCCTCCCCCCAAATACATCAAGGATCACTGAAGCAGCTGTTTTCTGTGAGCTCTGATACTGGATGTGCAAAGCATGCTTTTTCAGTTCATGATATGAGGATGAATAATTAGCTGACCATGACTTCACAACCATATTGGTCATGGACAGAATAGATAACTTGGAGGCTAATGTTTAAATTGTATCTTGGGTCACCTCACATGACAGCTTCAGTAGAAACTTTGTTTACATGCTTGTAAATTATCAGTGCCAGGAAATTGCTGGAGCATTAGGAGATACATGGCATGGAAGTTTGGCTAATTTTCTATTTAGAAGCAAGCTGTTTTCCCATGCAGCTTCAAACTACAGATCCCATCTGAAGAGAAGAGGAGATGAAAAGAGGAGAGGAGAGGAGAGGAGAGGAGAGGAGAGGAGAGGAGAGGAGAGGAGAGGAGAGGAGAGGAGAGGAGAGGAGACTGGATGGAGTCTGGAAAGGAGGAGGCTCAGGAGTGACCTCACTGCTGCCTACAACTACTTGAAGGGAGGTTGTGCCCAGGTGGGGTTGGGCTTTTTTCCCAGGCAACCAGCAACAGAAGAAGGAGACACAGTGTGAAGTTGTGCCAGGGCAGGTCTAGGCTGGATGTTAGGAGGAAGTTGTTGTCAGAGAGAGTGACTGGCATTGGAATGAGCTGCCCAGGGAGGTGGTGGAGTTGCCGTCCCTGGAGGTGTTGAAGGTAAGCCTGGCTGGGGCACTTAGTGCCATGGCCTGGTTGATTGCCTAGGGCTGGGTGCTAGGTTGGATTGGCTGAGCTTGGAGCTCTCTTCCAGCCTGCTTGATTCTGTGATTCTATATAATGTGAATAAGGTTATGATTCATGCCTTGGAGAGTATATAGGATATATATGGTGGAGTTGCTGTCCCTGGAGGTGTTCAAGGAAAGCCTGGATAGGGCAATTAGTGCCATGGTCTGGTTGATTGTCTAGGGCTGGGTGCTAGGTTGGACTGGATGATCCTGGAGGTCTCTTCCAACCTGGTTGATTCTATGATAGATTACAGTGAAGAAACTAATGTTACTTTAAAAGACGTAAAAATGTAGTCTGTGTTTCTTCCTGCCCCAGACAACTGAAAGAGTTCTTCCGATGAGCCCTTTTCTTCTCCTTCATCTCCACCAGAGTAGCATAACTAGTTTTGCATGCTCTAATGACTCAGTAGGAAACCATCAGCATTTTTAACACAGAATTCTAGCAGCAGCTAACAAGCCAGGTCAAAAGGAGAATCCTACAGTGCTGCTATGACTTTTCTGGAACAAGCAAGCAGCACATGTACCACCTGGCAACGAGCTACCGCCTCTTCCGTCATGCCTCTGTTCTTTGCCACATGGAGATGTGTGCAAATGGGGGCAGGCAGAACCTTTCTGGAAACACAGCTCCATCCATATTCATCTGAAGCCACAGGTTGTTGGGGTTTGGGTTTATTTATTTTGCCAGCTTTCTGTTAGATGCACTTCTGATTATAACCTGACCAGCGAGTTCCCCAAACTGAACTTTAGCTCTGATTAAAAGTAAAAGCAATGTGTTTATAAAAGTCAGCAAATCTGTGAGTCAAAAGAAGACACCTTACCAAAGGGTCAGAATTTGATAGAAGGGAGAAAACATCCAAAACCAGGGAAGAAATACTGCTCCTGGGGTAAAAAAAGGTTCTGTTGCTGAGAAAATAAAAAGAAATCAAACATTAATAATTCATTTCTTTACAGACTTTCCACTCCTGACTTCCAGAAGGTAAAATAGTTTGAGCACCCCCACAAAGGTGGGGGGAAATATTCTATTTCCTACATCCAGCTCATTTGAAATCAATTGACTTCAGTATGGTGGGGAGGCCTTTAGCCTCAGAGCAGAAAACGACTTTGAATGCCCAACATTTAATATCTATAAACTAGGGCAGAGAGAAAGAGAGAAGGGAAAGGAAGAGGGAAGGGAAGGGAAAGGAAGAGGGAAGGGAAGGGAAGGGAAGGGAAGGGAAGGGAAGGGAAGGGAAGGGAAGGGAAGGGAAGGGAAGGGAAGGGAAGGGAAGGGAAGGGAAGGGAAGGGAAGGGAAGGGAAGGGAAGGGAAGGGAAGGGAAGGGAAGGGAAGGGAAGGGAAGGGAAGGGAAGGGAAGGGAAGGGAAAGGAAGGAAAAGGAAGGGAAAGGAAGGGAAAGGAAGGGAAGGAAAAAGAGAGAGAGAAAAATGAAGCTACCAAATCAGTGTCTTGGCTCCTATACCTCAGTTTATAACAGCATCCTGGATCAAGGGAGAACGGAGAGGAAAATTTGCTCAGCCAAACCTTAAACTTTACAACAAGGGTCAGGTTTGTAGTTTAACACATTTTGCTACTCTACTACTTGTCCAGCACAAGCTGCTTTATGTCATGGAACATTTTACCCTGGTTTTCTAATGCAATGTTCCTCGATCAGGTTGGGACAGGCAAGGAGACACTAGATGGGTATATTCCCTTATCTGTTGCCTAGCTATAGCTTACACTAGTAACACACTCCCCATTCTTCAGTGTTACGCAGGTAAACTGTAAAGCCACTGTCTTCACTGACATTTGTATGTCCCTTGGGTAAAGGAGAGAATTCAAAGACTAAAGCAGAAGTTCTTGAGAAGGTTTCAAGGTTGTTTCTTGACCAGGCATTCAGGGCTTATTGGAGGACTTACTTCTCAGGGTAAGGATGATGCAACTCAAACACTAGCACTCATTTTTTAAAGCAAGATAGTAATGGAGCTACTCTTAGTGTAATTGAAGACTGTTGAAGCAGCTGAAGCCCTAAACACTTGCCTTGAAGTCTGGAGCAATATTCCAGCCAGTAATGCTTTGCATTAGTTTGTGGAGTGATCTTTTGCACAGGTCTGTATGTTGAACAACCATCTGCCTGTAGGACAATTATATGCCTGTGTTTTCACTTGTTATAAAAGAACCTAACAGTGTTCATCCCATGATTTTTCCTCTGTGGGAAAATAGAATAGTACTGCTGTAGTATTCTGGGACTAAAACAAGCACAAGCCCTAAGAGGAGAGGCTGAGGGAGCTGGGATTGTTCAGCCTGGAGAAGAGGAGGCTCAGGGCAGAGCTCATTGCTGGCTACAACTACCTGAAGGGAGGCTGTAGCCAGGTGCGGTTGGGCTCTGCTGTCAGGCAACCAGTGACAGAGAGGACACAGTCTCAAGCTATGCCAGGGCAGGTTTAGGCTGGATCTTAGGAAGAAGTTCTTTGCAGCAAGAGTGATTGGCATTGGAATGGGCTGCCCAGGAAGGTGGTGAAGTCACCATGCCTGGAGGTGTTTAAAAGGAGACTGGATGAGGCACTTAGTGCCATGGTTTAGTTGATTAGAAGGTTTTGGGTGATAGGTTGAACTTGATGATCTTGAAGGTCTTTTCCAAACCGGTTAATTCTGTGTTTCTGTGAAAACAAACCAACCAAACAAACAAGAAAGGGGAAAAAAATGAGCCTTAATTTACCTTCATAAGCTTTGCTGTATTTCATTAGAAGGAAAGAGCATTAGAGAATCCCAGAGAAATCAAGCAATAATCTGAAGTCACATCCAACCCCACTCCCTAGCAAATAAAACCATCAGTGAACATACACATCCCCACAGTGCTCTTGTAGCTGAACAGAGCAAGCAAATTACAAACACAGAACTTCCCATGAAGGATATCTTGACACCCTAAGTTGATAGCTATGAATAATCTCATCACAACCCGCTGCTGGAGGAGCTGGAGGTGAAGTGCCTGTCTTATCTTTAAAGATCAAACCTTCTATTTATTTTCTTTTTTAGAACAACAGCATTTACTTTAGAATCAGTCTATAAACTTCAGCAAAGGCTAATATTTACCCCTTTTTTTTTATTTGTTTTTATTTTGCCTTGCTGAAAGCACTACCAGCACCAAAGGGAGGAAAATGCCACCACGGTAAAGAAGTGATAGATCTGCTAAAAAGACATGGAAGGAATCCCTCCAAATATGCTCAACATCCATACACCTGCAAATTTCACCCACAGCAGCTGTGCCATGTCACAGCTTTATCAGAAGCAGTAAAAGACATTAGCAGGTTTCATAGTGGAGTAGTTCTATGCTACACATATCTACAATTCAGCTGTGTTCCAGAGAGAGAATTAAGAACAAATAAAGATAAAATAAATGCAATCCAGTAAGAAAGCTTAACAAAATACTGCTGAGGAAGCAGTCTGTGCTGTTCACAATCCAGAGACAACATATTGGTTTAGTATAGAACAGGCCTGTTCCTTTCAGAGAATCACAGAATCAAGCAGGTGTGCCCCAGCCAGGCTTCTCTTGAACACCTCCAAGGAAGGTGACTCCACCACCTCCCTCTGCAGCACATTCCAATGCCAATCACTCTCTCTGACAACAACTTCCTCAGAACATCCAGCCTAGACCTCCCCTTGTCCCCCCATTCCTTTGTTCTGTTGCTGCTTGCCTGGCAGCAGAGCCCAACCCCACCTGGCTACAGCCTCCCTGCAGGCAGCTGCAGACAGCAATGAGCTCTGCCCTGAGCCTCCTCTGCTGCAGGCTGCACACCCCCAGCTCCCTCAGCCTCTCCTCACAGGGCTGTGCTCCAGGCCCCTCCCCAGCCTTGCTGCCCTTCTTCAAACACCTTCCAGCACCTCAACATCTCTCTTGAATTGAGGAGCCCAGAACTGGACACAGCACTCAAGGTGTGGCCTGAGCTGTGCTGAGTACAGAGGCAGAAGAACCTCCCTTTCTTCCTCTTCTATTTCTTTATGATGGTAGCCAACATAGCAATTGATTTGTCTATTAGCTTGATAATGGCATCAGATTATTTTCATTTAGTACCTGTAACAGTTGTCTGTTTCTGCCCAAATGTGTTGCTATGCAGCAGCTTCCTGAAAAAATGTCCCCAAAAAAACCCAGACAAACCAATTCCAACCTAACCATTTGCAAAACAAACACTGTACATTTTAAAAGGAGGTTTTTTCTGAGGCAGAGCTGCACAAATCTGCTCTTATAAAGGAACAAACCCTAATCAGTATAGGTCCTTTCAAGAGCAAAGCTGTTCAAGAAGAGTTCAAGTGAGCACAGGCATTTGTATATTTATGTGTACAGATGTGGGCTGATTGATGACTTCAACTACCATTTGAAGTAGGCAAAATGCAGAGTTTTCTGCTGTTTCATCTTGAGCTGCTGCAAGCAAATCAGGATAAGATGAACCCCAAGCATTAAGTTTCACAACTGACCTCTGAAGTCATTTTATCTGTCTATGTTTTTTGCTACTCTTACACCAAGACCATCCTAGCAGAGCCTCCTGCCTTCCCTAAACAAGTTCTTCTCAGAGTGGACTGTTCAGGCCACCCCTGGAGTGCTGTGTCCTGTTCTGGGCTCCTCAGTTCAAGAGAGATGTTGAGGTGCTGGAAGGAGTTTGGAGAAGGGCATCAAGGCTGGTGAGGAGCCTGGAGCACAGCCCTGTGAGGAGAGGCTGAGGGAGCTGGGGGTGTGCAGCCTGCAGCAGAGGAGGCTCAGGGCAGACCTCATTGCTGCCTACGACTACCTGCAGGGAGGCTGTAGCCAGGTGGGGTTGGTATCTTGTCCTAGGCAACAGAACAAGGGGACACAGTGTGAAGTTGTGGCAGGGCAGGTCTAGGCTGGATGTTCTGAGGAAGTTGTTGTCAGAGAGAGTGATTGGCATTGGAATGGGCTGCCCAGGGAGGTGGTGGAGTTGCTGTCCCTGGAGGCTGGGGCACTTAGTGCCATGGTCTGGTTGACTGGACAGGGCTGGGTGCTAGGTTGGGTTGGCTGAGCTTGGAGGTCTCTTCCAACCTTGCTGATTCTATGATTCTGACAAAAATTGGTTTGGAAATCAGACTGAAGCAGGTGAACATCTCCTGCAAGCCCTCACCAGGCAGATGTACTTTTTTTTCCTTTGCAGGTGTTTAAACATGGCAAAAAAAGAGAAGGCGGCAAGAAAGACAAAGGTTGTTCCTTACCAAACTCTATCAACATTTTCCACTGTGATGTCAAGAACAGATTCCTTTGAGAAGTGCTGCAGATGCCCAGTCCATGCTGTGGTCATTTGCTTTAACCCAGAGGTCCTCCCTCTCACTCTTTATGCCAGCTTCCTTTCAGGCAAAGGCATGCCTTTGGCTTAGCTAAAGAAAGAGGATGCAAGGGGATGCCAACTTATCAAAATTCTTCCCTCTACAACAGGATGGTTAGAAGCAGGCTGAAATCAGAGGTCATTCATTATAAATCATAAGCCTTTAGATGCTGGGGAAAGGTAAAAAAAAAATACATCAATAGATTACATAGCAGGAAAATGCTACCTCTTCATGCTTGGGAAAGGGTTTGGGATTAGTTCCCTTCTTATTTTTTACATAGTTGGGGGCATGGTTTGCACTTCAAGGCCATATCACAGTTATTGAATTCACATTAAAAAAAAACCAAAAAAAGGCAAAAGCAAATCCTGCTTTAACAGCTGCATCTGCTGGCAAGGACAAAAGCTGTACTCTCTCTGCATTCTGTAAACAACTTAAGGAGTAAACTGGGAAGTGCACTACATCTAAGAGACACAACACATTGCATAACAACTGTATTAAAGACCAGCTGCCTAACCTTGCATAAAGCCTCTTCCAGCACAATTGTGCTGGGAGAACTCATCAAGGACTAAGGCTGGTCTGATCTTGATTAACAGAATGGCCACTTAGAGTTTGCTTTTTAATTTCAGTAGATGTGGATGAGAGAGTGTTAAAAGACCACACCCCAAAAGAGACAAACACACACAAATCATTTATTTGACTTATCCACAACAGATTTTAAAGGTCATTGCCCTTCCTCCCTGCTGCTGCTTCTCATTTTCATCCTTGGATTTCCTTCTTCATCGATGTAGATGAGTACTACAGCTTCCTCATGGAATCACAGAATCATAGAGTTAAGCAGGCTGGAAGAGACCTCCAAGCTCACATAGTCCAACCTAGCACCCAGCCCTGGCCACTCAACCAAACCATGGCACTAAGTGCCTCATCCAGGCTTGGCTTCAACACCTCCAGGGACAGCAACTCCACCACCTCCCTGGGCAGCCTATTCCAATGCCAATCACTCTCTCTGCCAACAACTTCCTCCTAACATCCAGCCTAGACCTCCCCTGGCACAATTTGAGACTGTGTCCCCTTGTTCTGTTGCTGCTTGCCTGGCAGCAGAGCCCAACCCCACCTGGCTACAGCCTCCCTGGGCAACCTGTGCCAGTGTCTCACCACCCTCACTGCAAAGAACCTTTTCCTAACGTCCAGTTTCAATCTCCCCTCTGCCAGTTTAAACCCATTCCTCCTCATCCTGTTATTATAAGACCTTGTCCCTACCCAGCCCTCCTCTAGCTGTAAATACTGGAAGGCCACTCCAAGATCTCCTCAAAACCTTCTCTTCTCCAGGCTGCAGAGCCCAAACTCTCCCAGCCTGTGCTCACAGCAGAGCTGCTGCAGCCCTCTCAGCATCTTCATGGCCTCCTCTGGACTGACTCCAACAGTTCCATGTTATTCTTGTGCTGGGGGCTGCAGACCTGCAGCCAGGACTGCAGGTGGGGTGTGAGGAGAGCAGAGCAGAGCCAAGGGGCAGAATCCCCTCCCTTGCCCTGCTGCCCACACTGCTCTTGCTGCAGCCCAGCACAGGGTTGCTGTCTGGGCTGCACTCACACTGCAGGCTCATGTGGAGCTTTTCATCCCTCCAGATGATGCTATAGAAGAAGGAATGGAGGATATGAACTGAAAAGCTTGCACAATGCATACTTTCATGTCACAAAAGGTTTTGAGGATGATAGCAGAAGGAGATGATTATGTCAAGGGGGGGTTTGAATGATCCTTTTGTGTCATTTTTCAGTCAAATTCCCTGGCTCAGCCCAGGGAATAGGTTGGGTCAAAGGTGCTCCTTGATTTTCTCCTAAGGGGTAACTCGATCGAGGGGTGATTCAGGACACAGATCCACTCTAAGAAAGATGCTTATAGATGACATTAATGCAATGGAGTGGAGAAGGATCAGCAGGATTGCCTTAGCCTTTGCCTAGAGAGAAATCAGGTTTGCTTTGGATTCGGTCTCAGAGTTGGCGACAAACATGCCCTTTCAGACAACCTTTCAAAGCAGGGCCACTCACTCACCCTGCATCAGCCCCCAGGCAGGCCATACTTTTTCACCTTCTCTTGGAAAAAGTGACCAGTTGGCAGCTGTCAGCAGGGGACTCAGGCATGCTGTGGTGGGAATGAGGCAACCAAGGGCGGAGGTAGGGTGAAAAGGGTGCTTGGACAAGACAGACAACCCTAGGGCAATGAAATAGGTAGTCTGTGATGCAGCAGCCAGCTTGGTTGGACAGTTGGGAGGAAAGTGAAAAATGGAAGAAATTTAAAAGACTAAAAGTTAGAACAATAAAATCCATTTTTAAGAAGACCAAAAGAAATGGAACAAATAAAGAAACACATTAAAAGTACAGGTAAATGCACATCCCAGCTGAGTCTTCTTGGGAATAGACAGTGCTCTTTCAGGGCCACCATTGTCATATGAAAACAACCAAGCTGGCTGATGATGCAAAAATGTGTGTGTGGAGGGGGGAGTGGCTGACACCCAGATAGGCTGTGGTGATGTCTGGACAGGCTGAGAGCTGGGCAAAGGAGAACTTCACAAAGCAAATAAGGGCAAGTGCAGAGTCCTGCATCTGGAGGGAGGCACTAACAGTAGGCACCAGTACAGGTTAGGGGTTGCACTCTGCTCCAGTCTGCTGAGACCCCACCTGGAGCACTGCATTCAGTTCTGGAGCCCCTATTACAAGAGGGATGTGGAGATGCTGGAGTGTGTCCAGAGCAGGGCCAGGAGGATGCTCAGAGGCTGCAGCAGCTCTGCTGTGAGCACAGACTGCAAGAGTTGGGGCTGTGCAGGCTGGAGCAGAGGAGGCTCCCAGGTGACCTTCTTGTGGCCTTCCAGCATCTGAAGGGGTCTGGGGAGGGACTTTTGAAGCTACCAGGGAGTGCCAGGAGTGGGGGGAATGGAGCAAAGCTGGAGGTGGGGAGAGTCAGCCTGGAGGTGAGGAGGAAGTTGTTGAGCAGGAGAGTGGTGAGAGGCTGGCATGGGTTGCCCAGGGAGGTGGCTGAGGTCCCATCCCTGGAGCCTCTGACCTGGCGTGTCCTGTATGTGCAGCTTTGTCCGTACAGCACAGCAGCGTGCAGTAGGTTTGCGCTCCCGAGTAAACACCCAACTAAGAAAGAGAGCACTGAACAGAAGCTAATGACATTCCAAGGTGCTCCAGGATGCCTGTTTTATTCTGATCAGTGGGAGATTGCACTATTGACCAAGTGTCAGACACGCAGCCAGGCAGTGATTGAATGAAAGTGTATACATAATCAGAGCAGAGAACTTTGCCAGAGCTGCCTCTCTCTCTTTCCCTGTAATACCAAGAGAAACCTTCCTTTATTTCTCCTTTCCTTCCCTCTGCCATCCACGCCCTCATCTTCCTGTAGAGTGCAAACACATTCCCACTCACCTCCTCCTCGTTTTCTGTCGGTGCCCTCAGATAAAATAATGCAAGATGCCCTAGCTGGAGACACTGATGAAATATTTGCAGGCCAGATATTAATCTATTATCTGCTGCGTAGGTGTGAGATGTGATGAGGATGACAGAGGATCCTTCTTCGCAGGCCTGAAATAATTTGAGCCAAAGATATTTAGATCTGTCTTTGGCCACTGCAAATCAGTTATTATGGAAGGAGGAAAGGCCCTTAGGAAGCCTACCTTGAAACATATTTCAAATGCCAAGGGACCTGCATGAAAATCAGGTAATGAATGAAATTCTGATTGCAGAAACATCACTTAGGGACCTGCCTCCTGTTGCATGCCACTGCTCTCCATATCAACCCCAAATGCTTGGCGGTGTAAACTTTGCTACTGCAGACTTTGTAATGCATTCTCGCCCTCAAACTGCTCTTTTTTTTCCCCTTCCCCTTTTGGACAGGAGGAGTGTTGGGTGGAATGCTAGTTTTGTACACTGGAGAAAGATAAATAATTCAGCAGCTGCTGTGATGGTTTAATAGCACACAAGAGCAGGTATTTAGGAAGTAAACTTTCTCACTGGGATGCGAGACTTAACCTAACAGAGAAGCAAGAGTGTGCCTGTAGCTAAGCTGTTGCCAAGTCTGAAGTTAGGTGTGTACATATATACACATCTCACAAGGAAAATATGTCTCCTGTCCTTCCATCTAGGGCTGATTATGCAGTTCTTGATCCTGATTTCACCTCAGTAGAGGGAACCTGAGACATTGGAATGCATTGAGATACTGGAAGGTGTCCAGAGAAGGGCAACAAAGCTGATGAGGGGCCTGGAGCACAGCCCTGTGAGGAGAGGCTGAGGGAGCTGGGGGTGTGCAGCCTGCAGAAGAGGAGGCTCAGGGCAGACCTCATTGCTGCCTACAACTACCTGAAGGGAGGCTGTAGCCAGGTGGGGTTGGGCTCTGCTGCCAGGCAAGCAGCAACAAGGGGCCACAGCCTCAAGTTGTGCCAGGGGAGGTCTAGGCTGGATGTTCTGAGGAAGTTGTTGGCAGAGAGAGTGATTGGCATTGGAATGGGCTGCCCAGGCAGGTGGTGGAGTTGCCATCCCTGAGGGTGTTGAAGCCAAGCCTGGCTGGGGCACTTAGTGCCATGGTCTGGTTGATTGTCTAGGGCTGGGTGCTAGGTTGGGCTGGCTGAGCTTGGAGGTCTCTTCCAACCTGCTTGATTCTATGCTTCCAACTTCTTTCCTGACAGAGACAGGAGGACTGGCCTTTACATGTCTTTTCTTACTGTCTGGAGTTATGTCATTGCAGTGGGGAACACAGCTTCAACTAGAGCTTCAAGATCCACTTGGATCATCTGCTCTTTTACCTTTCTGCATGCTGAAGGTTCCTTCACTGTTCCTGTCCTGAATGTTTGGGTCCACATGGCTGTACATTGCCCAGCACAGCACTGGTCCCACTGAGCTTTCCATCTCTAGGGCTCACAGAATCATAGAATTAAGCAGGTTGGAAAAGATCTTTGAGATCATTGAGTCCAACCTATTACTCTCTGTCATCTCTGTCAGGATGTGTGGCACCTAATCATCTTTTTCAGCTTCAGACTGCTCAGAAGGCAAGGTGTGCTCCTATTTTGCTCTCATTCTGTTACTGCTATATTAGGAGGGTGGAGATAGAGGAGTACAGGTGGGGAAAAAAAAGGTCAGATCAGAAATTTCAGCTGCTCAGGAGAAATACATGGAAAAGAAAATACTGTGGAAGGAAAAGGGGACACTTTCTCACAGTAGTACAGTGCCCAGATGGGGCAGGTGCAGCATCTCAACTCTTACTGAGCACTATTGGGTATTATATGCATCTGCTTCCTAAAGTAACCCATTAACAACTGAAGGTTTGGTTAAGAAGACTTCAGGACTTCCAGCTGCAGTTTTTCAAATGAAGGAAAAGAGACTTTATGAGAAGGAACCAACCCTCATTGTTCAGGCAGTTGTAGCTTTTACATCCAAGCACACAAGCAGACCTATTTTCCAGATAAAACAGTGTTTTCTTCCAAACCTTTATTATTGACCAGTCACAGGAGGGGGGGAAATAAAGGAGGAAAAAAAATGTTTTGATGGTTAAATAAATGATCTCTATTTTACAGGCTGAAAAACTGAGTGTCAAACTGAAGCCATCTGCTTCAGACAATGACAGGAATGTTGGCCAGAGAGCAATACCTGTTGCCCAAATCTGTTGTTGAATTGCTAGTCCTCAGCAATTTACTCTGTCTGACAACAGGATTGTTTTTCAGCAAGTCTTTTTACCTACCAGCTAAAGCAGAAGAGTTGTGGCCATTTCAGTGGCAGGCTAGCCCTGACAATGCCAGGAACACCTGTGCCAAAAGGGAAATATTTTACATCTCTAATTCAAGGCATAGAAACCAGATTAAACCAGACTGAAGCCTTTAAACAGGGCTGTTCCATCAACATAGCTCCAGCTCCTCATCCTATGTTTCCCATGACTGCAGGAGACACAAGAGTGGCAGCAGTAGATTTCTTTATGCCATCATTAAAAGAGGATTTAAGATGAGTCATGAAGAGGTCCAGATGGGCATTTATCTGAACTTCTACAAGGATCAGCTCACTGAATCATCACTCACTCTGTGTTCACTTTGTGCATATAGGAGCAGGTGGATTCCCATGACAAGGATCACCAAACCCCAATCTTTATATACAAATTGAGGCAGTTAAGAAAAGTATCCAGAGTATTGTGTCAGGATTTACAGCTGACAGACAGCTGTAATCTAACATTAGCACCAAGTACCATCAGTGGATTTGAATATTTCTTCTGCATATGTGTCCAGTTCTGGGCTCCTCAACACAAGAGAGATGTTGAGGTGCTGGAAGGTGTCCAGAGAAGGGCAGCAAGGCTGGGAAGGGGCCTGGAGCACAGCCCTGTGAGGAGAGGCTGAGGGAGCTGGGGGTGTGCAGCCTGCAGAAGAGGAGGCTCAGGGCAGACCTCATTGCCCTCTACAACTCCCTGAAGGGAGGCTGTAGCCAGGTGGGATTGGTCTCTTCTCCCAGGCAAGCAGCAACAGAGCAAGGGGACACAGTGTGAAGTTGTGCCAGGGGAGGTCTAGGCTGGATGTTCTGAGGAAGTTGTTGTCAGAGAGAGTGATTGGCATTGGAATGGGCTGCCCAGGGAGGTGGTGGAGTCTCTGAGCCTGGAGGTGTTGAAGCCAAGCCTGGCTGGGGCACTTAGTGCCATGGTCTGGTTGCTTGTCTAGGGCTGGGTGCTAGGTTGGACTGGCTGAGCTTGGAGGTCTCTTCCAACCTGCTTGATTCTACGATCTCCCTACAATCTATTCTCTCCTTCTCTTGTATATCACCAGGTCCAAGGGGGAAACAGAACATTTAACTGCCCAATGTCAAGAGCCTATCCACACTATCAGCCCTTCGCTGCACAACCCCAAGCAAGTCTCCACATGTTGACATGCCTCAGTTTCCCCACCTCCGAGAGCGCAGCGCTATTTACTGTATTAGAGCAGCAAGGCTCTAACGAGGCTGCTGTCATGTTGATAAGTGGCTTAGAGATCCCTAGATAGATGCTGACTTGGCATATAAGTGTGTGTTTACAAATGAAGATGCATTCTCTTGCTATGAATAGTGTGTATTACAGGCTGTTTGCATTATCAATTTATTGTACATGAAGATTCAATCAAAGCTGTTTAAGACCTTGAAAAAGACGCTGCTCTGTGTACATTCTGATAGGCTAAGTGTTGATTCAGCCTGCACACACACACACAAATAATATCTGGAGTCATTAGGGTCTAGCTTTTTCTTTTTTTTTTTTTTAGGGGGAAAAAAAGAGAGAAAGTAGTTTTCAAACTTTCAGACATCCTTTCTGTGTGTGATCTATGAGTTGCCTCCCGCATTCAAAGCCGCTAAAATGCAGGAATGTTCACATTCATGAGACAATGGCTTTGAGTGAATGCTGCAAAATGAAATCGTCTCTTTCAGTTTTTCCCTTTCAAAAGGAAAATTGCATAAATAATACATTTGGGCCTTGCAGTACAAAACAAGCACAATAGCTACTTTACAGCTTTCATCAAAATGAAGGCCATCTTTTTCATTTGTATTATGAAGCGGGTAATACAATATCATCACCTCCCATTGGCTGGAATCGTCTAGGAGCTGAGCTCTCCTTTCCAGATAATGCCACTTGGTCCCTGTGTCAATGGAATGTGTAATAGCAGGACATAGAAGACAATTTTTTTTTTTTTTTTGTCATTGGTTAGCAATGAAGCTTAAAAAAAAATAATAATGGAGATTTATTGAGGGATAAGCAAGGCTTCTTGGCGGAAAAAAAACAAGAGTGAGGCGAGTATCTGAAACATTTCTCTGCTCCTTGCTCATGTCTTGCTTTCTATTTGTGCTCCTTTGCATTCTTGATATGTTCTGTTTCAAAGGGGAAGGCTGGGGTCAGACTGGCTGGAGAGCAGCCAAACAGAGAGGGATCTGGGGGTGCTGATTGATACCCACCTGAACATGAGCCAGCAGTGTGCCCAGGTGGCCAAGAGAGCCAATGGCATCCTGGCCTGCATCAGGAATGGTGTGGTCAGCAGGAGCAGGGAGGTCATTCTGCCCCTGTACTCTGCACTGGTTAGACCACACCTTGAGTACTGTGTTCAGTTCTGGGCCACCCAGTTTAGGAGGGACATTGAGATGCTTGAGCGTGTCCAGAGAAGGGCGACGAGGCTGGGGAGAGGCCTTGAGCACAGCCCTATGAGGAGAGGCTGAGGGAGCTGGGATTGGTTAGCCTGGAGAAGAGGAGGCTCAGGGGTGACCTTATTGCTGTCTACAACTACCTGAGGGGTGGTTGTGGCCAGGAGGAGGTTGCTCTCTTCTCTCAGGTGGCCAGCACCAGAACAAGAGGACACAGCCTCAGGCTGCGCCAGGGGAGATTTAGGCTGGAGGTGAGGAGAAAGTTCTTCCCTGAGAGAGTCATTGGACACTGGAATGGGCTGCCCGGGGAGGTGGTGGAGTCGCCGTCCCTGGGGCTGTTCAAGGCAGGATTGGACGTGGCACTTGGTGCCATGGTCTGGCCTTGAGCTCTGTGGTAAAGGGTTGGACTTGATGATCTGTGAGATCTCTTCCAGCCCTGATGATACTGTGATACTGTGATACTGAGTGTGTGTGATGGTTTGGGTGTTACCTGCCCCCATACTCCTATGAAATCACCCAGACTAGACTCAGCCAACTGGAAGTTAAGGAGTGAAGCTTCAGATTCACAATTTAACACAACAGACAAGCAGATAGGTACAATCTCTACAGCTATATGCAGCAGTATCTTTAACTTGTGTTAAAGGTACTACAGAAACACAGCAGCCCTCCCAGAAACCAGAGTTCCCAGGAGGGGCTCCCAACCACCCTTCCACCTTCTCCCCACCCCTCTACCTTATCCCAGACTTTGCCTTATGTTCAGGGTGAGTTTGCAGGGTTGGCCAGGGGGAGTTAGGAAGCAGAAGGATTAGTCACACAGACAGCAGCTTAGAGAGAGAGAAGTGCAGCCCCAAAGCCAGAGAGCAAACTCTGTGCTATCTATGTTTGTGTTCCTGGTTTTATACCTCTCAGCAAGCCTCTGAGTGCAGCAGCCATCACCATTGTTTCTTTTCCACCGCCTAGCAACTAATTCTTCCCACCACAATACCCCAGCTAGGCTCAAACTAGCACACATTCTTAGCATGTTCTGCTTCTAAGGGGAAAGTTTGCTGCTTGTCTAACCAAATACTTGTGACTGGTTTTGGTGCCAGCATGGTAACTCTGTGACATAGATGCAGTAATCTCAGGAACTACACAACAAATAAGGATGTGATCTCTTCTGTAGACACCTTACCATGTTAATAGGGAGAGAATACTGGCTGTGATGGTCTGGGAGTTACCCAGCCCTCCACTCTGATGAAATCACCCAGACTAGACTCAACCAAGCTGGAAGTTAAGGAATGAAACTTCAGATTCACAACTTAGCACGATACAGAAGCGGATAGTTGCAATCTATACACCTATATACAGCAACACACAAGTTAAAGGTAATACAGAAACACAACAGCCCTCCCAGAAACCAGAGTCCCCAGGAGGGGCTCCCAAACACCCTTCCACCTTCTTTCCACCTCTCTACCTTATCTCAGAGTTTGCCTTATGTGTAAGATGAGTTTAGAGGATCAGCAAGGAGAGGTTAGAAGCAGAATTAGTTTGGTTACACAGCAAAGGCGCAGGGAGAAAAGCACAGACACCAATTCCAACAGATAGTGACTCTCATACTCTCTGTTTTATCTACGTTTGTGTCCTTGCTTTCACACATCTCAGCAAGCCTATGAGGTAGACATCACCACTGTTTCACAGCCTACAATCTAATTTTTCTCACTAAAGCACTCCAATTAGCCTCAAACCAGCACAGCATGCAATGGTGGGAAGTGTAGCTTGGTCTCAGAAGGACCTAAAATAAAAAGTGTATCCTTCACTCCCTGTTTAACATTAGGCAGATTTTGCTCAGCCAGACAGGAAAACCAAAATTCACATCACAAAAGAGCAGGTGGCAGTGCTGGAGGTGGCAATGCTGCTCCTCTCCATTTCCACAGCCATCCTGAGGGCCATCTCCTGCTCCTCACTCTCATAGAATCATGGAATGGTTTAGGTTGGAAGGGGCCTCAAAGCTCAGCCAGTTCAAACCCCCTCCATAGGCAGGGACACCTCCTACTAGAGCAGGTCACTGAACCCTCTTCTTTGGCAGCTGCCTTTGTGTGCTCCACTCACTGTTTCAAACCTTGCCCTCAATCTTGGAGCAAAACAGAAACAAAGGTGGAGTATGCCTAACCACACAAATCTTTTCTCAGTCATCCCCAGGGAATTCCCAAGCCCTCGTGCCTAGGGATAGCTTGCATTTCCCTAGCTTCCTCCCCTATCCTGAAAGAAAATGACATCATGTCTGGGCAAAGAGTAATTATTTCCTTTCATGATAAGTGCTCTACCCTTCGTTTCCCCTCTCTGTGGTGGCATTCCTTGCTCCTCAGATGCACACACACATTTTTTGATGCTCACAAAATATTGTCTGTCCTGACCTGACTTTTCTCCCTCTTGGTGACGTTTCAGAATAGGACATGCACCCAGAATGGAAGCCAAAGCAAAACCATACAAAGCTTTTAGATGCCAGCTGGGGCAGACACTTGGTAGAGCCACCCCTTAGACTGCAGAGAATAGGTGTACAAGAAGCAAGTGCATTGTTACAGACCTGGCAGTTGGTATGCTCAAATAAGTTTAGCTCCAGTCTAGTTCTGCCCACAAGACAGGCCACTAAAAACAGGAGTAAACCTGCTGCTAAGTGTGTTGGCCTAGAAGGTTGTAGCCAGGTGGGGTTGGGCTCTGCTGCCAGGCAAGCAGCAACAGAACAAGGGGATACAGCCTCAAGCTGTGCCAGAGGACGTCTAAGCTGGATTTTAGGAGGAAGTTGTTGGCAGAGAGTGATTGGCATTGGAATGGGCTGCCCAGGGAGGTGGTGGAGTTGCCATCCCTGGAGGTGTTGAAGCCAAGCCTGGCTGGGGCACTTAGTGCCATGGTCTGGTTGATTGGCCAGGGCTGGGTGCTAAGTTGGACTGGCTGAGCTTGGAGATCTCTTCCAACCTGCTTGATTCTATGATTCTCTGACTTCACCAACCTCTCCCAGATAGTTGTCTGCTGAAACTACAATCTAAATGGGATGGAAATACCAAAATCAGCTCGGAATGCTGTGTCCATTTGAGATGGGTTTCTAGCTCAGATACAAAAAACCTGGGGACAGATAAACTTAGAAGTGGAAGAGTACTGGAGTCTCTGAGTAGAGGTCAACATTTCAGGGATAGGCCATAAAGTGGCAGCAATGGATAAACTAACATCATTTCATTGGAGCATCAAAAGCTTATGTCTGGAAGCACAGCTTGGGTTTCCCCCTTGCTGCTTCTGCTGCACCCACTGCTGTCTTCCCCTGCCACTGTTTTGGCTGCTGCTGCTTTGCTGCTCGCCGCTGCTTGATCCCACCCTCATCTTCTTCTTTATGGTTATTATATTCTGTAGTTGTTTATTCTCCTTACACTGCTATAAGAAACACAACTTCATTTTTCTTTTGACTTTCCCAGACTCTGAGTTGCAGTGAACTTACTCTGCTGGGGAGGGATCTGCTCCAACTCATCACAAATGGGACATGTTTTGTTCTTGGCAGGGGGAGTTATCTCAGTCCACCTTGGTGTGTGCTTGTTAGACCTTCCTTAGTCAGCCTAGTTTATGGAGGGTTGCCTTTGTCAATCCTAACTTTTGCCCAAGGTCTTTGACTACACCACATCCAGATCTGGAAGGGATTCACTCTAGGAAGGAGGCTGATCAGTCTGTTCAGGGGCCAGCCAGATGTGCTGTTGAAAACAAGAGCTACTAGACCTGGCTGACCAAACAGCTCCTTGAGAATGTTTTCTCCATTGCTGTCCCTTGACTAAGCTGGTTTGGCTGCTCTTGGAACATTTTTGATCATGACTTGCCACTTTCAATCCACGGAACTGTGTCACTGGATACTGTTTAACTAAACCCCAGCCGTGCCCGAGATAGGAGACTGTGCTACTAAACCTCCCTGGTTGGTGCAAACCCTACTAAGGGCTTGTTTCTTCTGCACTTAATCACTCTCTCGTTGATTTACAGTTCTGTTTTCTGCAAGGACAGAATTCTCTTGTTCTGTTTATTGAATTCAACAGTATGGGTTTATAATCCTCCTTCCCTCATTTTAAGATGAAAGAGAGTAGAAGTCTGTATGAGGCTTCTCACTTTCGAGCTGGGAGCTTGCTTTCTCATTGCAAAGGTGCATTGCATTCAGGTGCTCATTGTGTTACAAACTGTGTTTTCCCCACCAGATGAAGAGACCCAAATTTCCTCTGCAGGCACTATCTTGGGGCACCCAAAATCCACATCTGGGAACTGAGCAGGGACACATCTCTCCCGGGCAAAGCTGCAGCTATTAGATGTTATTTGAATGCCAAGGTCAACCATTAAAATCATTCCCTCCTCCACATCATTATAATATTGTACTACAAATGTCATCAGGACTGTGACATGGATTGTGAGACTGTAACATTAATTTTCAGCTGGTCTGCAATTATATTTCTTTCGCTGTGGAAGTGTTAGCCCTGATTTGATAAAGAATAATGCTGTGTCAGTACCTGAGCAGCAGGCTCGCAGAGGAAGGAGCTCAGGCACAGAGGATTTGCCAGGAGAACCTTGCCCCTAGGCAACAAAAACCATCTAGGTCAGATCAAGTACTGACATAGGCCTGCTGAGGTGTAAAACTGAGGGGCTCATGCTCACATAGCCCATGGCCCATCTCACGAAAGGCACTTGAAGCACATCTCTGGCTCTGTAGGTATTTCTGCTATAACTCACTGGACGCAGTGTTTCCACCCTTCCTCTCTCAATCCCACATCCTGCTGCTGCCCTTGAAGCCATTTCTTGCTTCCTTCTCTCCCGCCTTTGTTCCATGGGGTTTTCTCCTGGGTTAGCTATCTGAAGTGGTCACTGAGCATTTGCTGGGAATTCATCTGGGCTAGCTTTTCTTCATCCTGCTTCAGAACATGAAAGAAACGTGCAAACATCTTCTACTAAGCTGAAAGCCACCCAAGTGCTTCCCACTGAGCCAGCCTGGCAGGCAGGTGCAGCCAGCCCCACCGCCCGGTGCGGTCCAGAGGCAGCAGGCTCCGGTTTGCTTTGCTCCAGGCTTTTCCTCTTTGCAGATCCTGTCCTAACGTGGCTGAGCCAACAGAGACCACAGCACAAACACAGGCATTCCCCAGACAGCATTACTCACTTCTGCTTAGCCAGAAGCTCTTCCAAGGTTCACTCTTACCAGGAGCCCTATAGTAAACCACCACCAGACAGGGAGTTGACTGGGAGTAGCCAGCACCCCTGGGGAACAAAGAGGAGGTCTTTGAAGAGTTGTTCTCAAGGATAAGCGCAGGAGGCTTTAGTCTTGTTAGATGTGGACTTGTCCTTCCTGCCAGGTGTCAAACAAGGAGCATTTTCTTGCCTTGCCCTATACCTGTTGTATAGAAACCTGTGACAACTCTCTCTGTCGAGGACAAGCAGAGTCCTTGATTCAAGAAGCAGCCTCGAGAGGAAGGTCAGTGTGGAGCATAGGTACTTTATGTCCAGGGAGAGGAAGTCTCTTTCCAATCTGCTGCACAAGCAGCTGAGAACCACTTCTTTCCTAAGAAACTTCTTGTTCACAGAGCTCCTAGCAGTGGTACCACTCCCAGGTTTCTCCCTGCTTGTGCTAGCTCACTAAAAAGGTACGCTGCAAGGTGACCCTAAAATACACTTCCTACTTTTGCACCCTACGAGCTCTTTGGGGTATGAATTACTTGCTGTTAGTACCACCTACTTACAGCCTACTACTCACCACCTCCTGTTATCCTGAACCTATTAACAGCAATTAACAAGTTCTCCTCTGAAAATACCAGATTTGACGGGGTAACAGGAGGTAAGAAGAGAAATATC
Source organism: Pogoniulus pusillus (assembly GCF_015220805.1). Taxonomy (NCBI): domain Eukaryota; kingdom Metazoa; phylum Chordata; class Aves; order Piciformes; family Lybiidae; genus Pogoniulus; species Pogoniulus pusillus. Next base: position 19,068,445 of record NC_087278.1, read on the forward strand.
TAACCCACTACAAGCTTGTTTTTGCCATACCTCAGCATCATGCTTTCCTAAGGGAGAAGTCAGAGCTTGAGGGGTGTGGGGGAAAGAGAAGCTAGGCCCAGCTGAAGTCTTAGTGTTAGCCTATGAAAATGCCTGGTGAGTAGATACTAACAGCATGCAGTCAGCTCACAGAGAAGAGAAATTGTGTCTCAGCAGAACAAAACTGAATGCATGCAGGAAAAGGAGTACATACTGAAAAGCACAATAAATTGTGCTATCAAACCCACAGCTCTTAAACAAGGCTGTAACAAAATAAATGTGGGGATTTTTCCCCCCATTTATCACAGGTGTTCAGCTTTCTTGCTTCACACAGTTGAACATATTATCTAAATGGCATATTTGCACTGCAGTGCTTTAACATACAAGTTTCTGACAAGGAAGGCCCAGGCATAACCCAGGTTCAAAACACAAGCCAGTAAATTGTGCCAGAGCTCTCCTTGTAGAGCTGTCTCAGAAAAGAGCCATAAAGTACTGGAGGTGCAAGGCAAAAAGCAACCCTAAGCCGAGGATTAGGGAAAAGGGAGAGAAGAAGTTGGCAGGAACCTCAAAGAGAGTAGGCAGTGATTCCTGGAGGCACATAGGTGTTGGTTAGATGGCCAAGAGGCAGTGCAACAGCAGATGTTCAGAGAGCAGTCAAAAAGTGAGAAGCATGCAACTGGCACCAAAAGATGGAAATCACTTCCCTAGCACAGGATCACCTTGCAGAAATCATTCTTCAAGCTCTTTACTGAATTGATGATTTGTAGCTTCCTCAGGTTTGGAACACCACATACTCGAGCTTATTGCTTAACAGACACATCCACATCGAGCAAAATTAAAGCCTCTTGTCCTTAGCCACAGCTGAAAGCAAATCTGTTGTTTCTATTAAAAGCATTAAGTATGGAAGGCTTTATTAGCCAGATTCATTCACCCAGCTTATTCACTGCTCTCTCTCCAACTGGTAAGGAAATCTAAGTACTTTAAATAGACCAACTCATGAATAGCCTCAATTATTTTCCTCTTTGCTCTCTGTCTTACTCACCTGGTAGGCGTGGATAGCCAACTTGTTATTATGCAAGTCTTCTCAACTAAGTGAGAGGGAGAGAAATCCATCCACTTTTCACTGCAAGAGGTGCAGATACCAAAACCTTAATGACAACAGGTACACCTCAGAGCCCAGAGGTGGAGGTGAAATGCATTCAGTGCTTCCAAACCCATCACCTTCTGCCAGCTAACACTGAAGTGGCTTTAATCTGCTTTGCAGTCTATTTGCTTTCCTTTGCTCAACCCCTCAAAGACAATAACATAACCCTCTTGAAAAGTGTCTCTAGTGCAGACATAGACTCATAGAATCAAGCAGGTTGGAGGAGACCTCCCAGCTCAGCCAGTCCAACCTAGCACCCAGCTCTATCCAGTCAACCAGACCATGGCACTAAGTGCCTCATCCAGGTCTTTGATCACATTGGGTGATTCTCCATAACCTCCCTGAGCAACCTGTGCCAGTGTTTCACTACCCTCACTGTAAGGAATCCTTTCCTAACATCTAGTTCGCATCTCCCCTCTGCCAGTTCAAACCCATTCCCCCTCACCCTGTCATTACAAGACCTTGTCAGTAGTCTCTCCCCAGCCTTCCTGTAGCCTCCTTCAGATACTGAAAGGCCACTCCAAGGTCTCCTTGAAGCCTTCTCTTCTCTTCTCTTCTCTTCTCTTCTCTTCTCTTCTCTTCTCTTCTCTTCTCTTCTCTTCTCTTCTCTTCTCTTCTCTTCTCTTCTCTTCTGCTCTGACTCTCAGTCTGGAATTCTAGTCACTAGACTATCCTTTCTTTAATTCCTACCTGAAAAGGGTGAAAGGAAAAGAAAATGTGGTGTTGTATCAGTTCTTCAGTGTCTGAAGTGGGCTACAAAAAAGCTGGGGAGGGACTTTTTAGGCTGTGAGGGAGTGACAGGACTGGGGAGGATGGAGCAAAGCTGGAGGTGGGGAGAGTGAGGCTGGAGGTGAGGAGGAAGTTGTTGAGCGTGAGAGTGGTGAGAGGCTGGAATGGGTTGCCCAGGGAGGTGGCTGAGGTCCCATCCCTGGAGGTGTTTCAGGCCAGGCTGGCTGAGGCTGTGGGCAGCCTGCTCTAGGGTAGGGTGTCCCTGGGCATGGCAGGGGGCTTGGAACTGGCTGCTCCTTGTGGTCCCATCCAACTCTGACTGATTCTATGATTCTGACTCTGTGATTCTATTAGCTTTTGCAAACCTGGGGCTGTTTAGTCTGGAGAAGAGGAGACTGAGAGGAGATCTGATGAATGGGCACAAATATCTGAGGGGTGGGTGTCAAGTGCCTGGGGCCAAGCTCTTTTCAGTGGTCAGCAGCAATAAGACAGGGAGCAATGGATACAAATTGGAACATAGAAAGTTCCACCTCAACATGAAGAGAAACTTCTTTACAGTGAGGATGACAGAGCCCTGGAGCAGGCTGCCCAGAGAGACTGTGGAGTCTCCTTCTCTGGAGCCTTTCCAAACCCGCCTGGATGCATTCCTGTGTGAACTACCCTGGGTGATCCTGCCTTGGCGGGGAGGTTAGACTCCATGATCCCTGGAGGTCCCTTCCAACCTCTGATGTTCTGAGATTCTGTGCTTTTCCTCTAGCACCAAGGGGAAAAGAAACTCGGAAGAGTCAAGTGCTCAAAAATACATTAAAAGAAAATTAAAGCACATAAGAAAAATATTTAGTTGCATTTCCAGCTGGCAGGAGACTCTGGCATCCAGGGACTACTTAAACCTTTTGTAGCTGAAGGTTTCATTGTAGTACCTGGAAATTGTGATCTCTGGCCAGCAAGCTTGCAGCTTCCAGTGCTAATTTCCAAGCCAACAGTGTTTGCAAACAATGTTTGGCACTGAAAATAAGCAGAGATGTAAGGAAAATATTACAATTGCTGTGGGAGTGACAGGAAAAAACAGAGTGAGACAGATTCCTCCAGCCTGATCCTTTATGATTCTTTTCTAGTTATTGAGTATATAAATTTCAATCCCCTAGTACAGCTGGGGAGGGGGGGAGGAAAAAAACATGATTATCATATCACTCAAAGCTGCACAACTTTAAAATCAGCTCCAGTGTAAGTTCCTTCTCTATGAAATGACTTTTAATAGTATTTTCCTTAACATAAGTATCACATTTTGTGTGATTAAAAAATTTATTTACTCTCTCTTCCTTAATTCAGGTTTTCAGTTGCTGTTGTTGCCCTCCCCATCTGATCTCAATAAAGGCTCTCTGTGTGCTATGGCAAGGGGGTACCACTGTCAGTCAGGCATCTCAGGGCTTTGACAACTAAGCCTTAATCATAGAATCATAGAATCAAACAGGTTGGAAGAGCCCTCCAAGCTCAGCCAGCCCAACCTAGCACCCAGCCCTGGCCAAGCAACCAGACCATGGCACTAAGTGCCCCAGCCAGGCTTGGCTTCAACACCTCCAGGCACAGAGACTCCACCACCTCCCTCGGCAGCCCATTCCAATGCCAATCACTCTCTCTGCCAACAACTTCCTTCTGACATCCAGCCTAGACCTCCCCTGGCACAGCTTCACACTGTGTCCCCTTGTTCTGTTGCTGCTTGCCTGGCAGCAGAGCCCAACCCCACCTGGCTACAGCCTCCCTGCAGGTAGCTGCAGACAGCAATGAGGTCTGCCCTGAGCCTCCTCTTCTGCAGGCTGCACACCCCCAGCTCCCTCAGCCTCTCCTCACAGGGCTGTGCTCCAGGCCCCTCCCTGGCCTTGCTGCCCTTCTCTGGACACCTTCCAGCACCTCAACATCTCTCTGGAATTGAGGAGCCCAGAACTGGAAACAAAGCAAAGTGGAAGGAGGGAGGAGGGAAAGGAGGGAGGGAAGAAAAGAGAGGAGAAAGGGAAGGAATGAGGGGAGGAAGGGAAGGAGGGAGGGAAGGGAGGAAAGGAGGAAGAAAGGGAGTGAGGGAGGAAAGGAAAGGTAAAAGAAAAGAAAAGCAAAGAAAAGGAAAGAGAAAACAAAAGGGAAACTAAAGGAAAAGGGAAAAGAAAAGGGGAAAGAAAAGGGGAAAGAAAAGGGAAAAGAAAAGAGAAGAAAGGAGAAGAAAAGAGAAGAAAAGAGAAGAAAAGAAAAGAAGAGAAAAGAAAAGAAAAGCAAAGAAAAGAAAAGAAAAGAAAAGAAAAGAAAAGAAAAGAAAAGAAAAGAAAAGAAAAGAAAAGAAAAGAAAAGAAAAGAAAAGAAAAGAAAAGAAAAGAAAAGAAAAGAGAGAAGAGAAGAGAAGAGAAGAAAAGAAAAGAAAAGAAAAGAAAAGAAAAGAAAAGAAAAGAAAAGAAAAGAAAAGAAAAGAAAAGAAAAGAAAAGAAAAGAAAAGAAAAGAAAAGAAAAGAAAAAAGAAAAGAAAAGAAAAGAAAAGAAAAGAAAAGAAAAGAAAAGAAAAGAAAAGAAAAGAAAAGAAAAGAAAAGAAAAGAAAAGAAAAGAAAAGAAAAGAGAAGAAAAGAAAAGAAGGGAAAGGGGAAAAGAAAATAAAAGGGGAAAGAAAAGGAAAGGTAAGAGAAGAGAACCCAAAACCTGATATGACTCATATGACTCATAACAAACTGTGGGAGAGTAAGTGCTGGCAAGAGTGTGGCCATAGCTAGCAGTGAGCATAGCACTCTTGATGAAGATCCATGTTAGCTGCTTTGTGAAATGACTTCAGTGTTACTAGTTTGTGATTTTTTTCTTCCATCAGTTGTTCACTCTGTTAATTTCATTTCATTTCATTTTTCATCCTAATTTACTGAAGCAGAAGCATTTAGGCAAGTGGGAGGTTGATGTTTTTCATGCAGCATGACACAAAATGCTAGGAAGCCAGGCAGCAAAGCTGTGCTACAGTACAGATACTTACATTATAAGCTGTAACACACAGCTGAGGCAGGAAACCAAACCAGAGTCGACTCCCCCTGCTGCCCCAATTCCATTTCACCAGGATACATTGCTTGTCCTCAACTCCACAGCACACTTCTGGCTTTGTGAAGTTAACTGCCCAAGAGGTCACTCAGAGATGTGACTGGAGCAGTGTGGCAAAATGGGAAGGTTTTTTTGACAGTTCCTTTTCACAGCAGAGAGCTGATGGAAGCCATCGGCGTTCCCTGGCAAAGCCTCATCACTGGGAGAAAACTCTTTTCCTGAAGGGCTTTTTCACCTCCCCAGTCCCTTTGCACCTTCAGCTCTTCGGCATCTCACCTCTAGGGCCCTAACTCCTCATAGCCTAAAGAAAAGCCATGTGAAAAACTGGACTTTGTGATTTGCTATCAGTCCCTCAACGTGAAGGAATAGTACACCTTGAAATCCACCTGAGCTGCACTGCTTCACTGGGACTTTTTGTGCATGCTTCCAGTAAAATACAAGGGAACACAAGAACTGACTCAAGGAAGCACAGTCACAGAACCACAGAGTCACAGAATCAGAGTCAGAGTCACAGAACCACAGAGTCACAGAGTTACAGAAACACAGAACCACAGAGTCACAGAATCACAGAGTCACAGAGTCAGAGCCACAGAGTCACAGAGTCACAGAATCAGAGTCACAGAATCACAGAGTCACAGAGTCAGAGCCACAGAGTCACAGAACCACTGAGTCACAGAACCACAGAGTCCCAGAGCCAGAGCCACAGAATCACAGAGCCAGAGCCACAGAGTCACAGAACCACAGAGTCACAGAGTCACAGAACCACACAGTCACAGTCACAGAGTCAGAGCCACAGAATCACAGAGCCAGAGCCACAGAGTCACAGAACCACAGAGTCACAGAGCCAGAGCCACAGAATCACAGAGCCAGAGCCACAGAGTCACAGAACCACAGTCACAGAATCACACAGTCACAGAACCACAGAGTCCCAGAGCCAGAGCCACAGAATCACAGAGTCACAGAATCAGAGTCAGAGTCACAGAGCCAGAGCCACAGAGTCACAGAACCACAGAATCACAGAAACACAGAACCACAGAGTCACAGAGTCACAGAACCACAGAGTCACAGAACCACAGAATGCTAAGGGTTGGAAGGGACCTCCAGAAGCATCAGACCTGGTTCAGGAGCAGTGTGGGCAGCAGGACAAGGGAGGTTCTTGTGCCCTGTGCTCAGCACTGCTCAGGCCACACCTTGAGTGCTGTGTCCAGTTCTGGGCTCCTGAATTCAAGAGAGATGTTGAGGTGCTGGAAGGTGTCCAGAGAAGGGCAGCAAGGCTGGGGAGGGGCCTGGAGCACAGCCCTGTGAGGAGAGGCTGAGGGAGCTGGGGGTGTGCAGCCTGCAGCAGAGGAGAGCAGAAAGGAGCCCAATTTTCAGAAGTGTCCCCCTGCATTCCCACCAATTTCACCTGGAGCTGTGGATGCTCTTCTGACAAAATCAAGCCTTAGAAGTTCATGATGTGGGAAAATAAAATGTCCACACACACACACACACATGAGAAGAAGGGGAAAAAAAAGAAGTGCTTGTGTTCTGACATTAAATTCCAGGCCTGATGTTGTGCTGGGAATAGTTATTTACACTGCTGGTAAATTTCATCTCGGAAATCCTGAGGATACTGCTGAGGATACTCTCCCCAACACTCCCTTAAAAGAAAAAAAACAACACCACCTAAACACTGCAAACTTCAACTGGCTCTGGTTTTTCCTAGGTTTGGGTTCCCATTGATGTTATTCAGAAATGCCTGCATGGATGTAGGTGTAAAAGCATCAGCACTGAAAACCTCTGGCTGTGTGACGTGGAGTGGAACTTCATACACCTGGAAGGTGTCCAGAGAAGGGCAGCAAGGCTGGGGAGGGGCTGGAGCACAGCCCTGTGAGGAGAGGCTGAGGGAGCTGGGGGTGTGCAGCCTGCAGAAGAGGAGGCTACAAAAAAGATGGCCACAAAGATGCTCAGAGGGCTGCAGCAGCTCTGCTATGAGGACAGGCTACAAGAGTTGGTGCTCTGCAGCCTGGAGAGGAAAAGGCTTTGAGGAGACCTTGGAGTGGCCTTCCAGTATCTAAAGGGGGCTGCAGGAAGGCTGGGGAGGGACCATTGACAAAGTCTTGTCATGACAGGAGGAGGAAGGGGTTTATACTGGCAGAGGGGAGAATTGAAACTGGATGTTAGGAAGAAGTTGTTTGCAGTGAGGGTGGTGAGACACTGACACAGGTTGAGGGTGGTGAGACACTGGCACAGGTTGCCCAGGGACGTTGTGGAGCACAGAATCACCCAATGTGATGAAAGGTCACATTGGATGATTCTGTGCTCCACAACCTCCCTGGAGGTGTTCAAGGCCAGGTTGGATGAGTCCTTGAGCAACCTGTTCTAGTGGGAGGTGTCCCTGCCTATGGCAGGGGGTTGGAACTGGCTGAGCTTTGCACTCCCTTCCAACCTAAACCATTCTATGAGCCTATAAGTAGCCAAGTCACAGAACCAATTCATTTTCAATAACCAAGGAAGCAATGCAAACTTGCAGCCTCATCACAAGGTAACAAATTCACTTTACTATAGGTCCAATAACCAAGGAAGCAATGCAAACTTGCAGCCACATCACAAGGAGGTAACAAATTCACTTTGCAATAGGTCCAATAACCAAGGAAGCAATGCAAACTTGCAGCCACATCACAAGGAGGTAACAAATTCACTTTGCTATAGGTCCAATAACCAAGGAAGCAATGCAAACTTGCAGCCACATCACAAGGAGGTAACAAATTCACTTTGCTATAGGTCCAATAACCAAGGAAGCAATGCAAACTTGCAGCCATATCACAGGGTAACAAATTCACTTTGCTATAGGTCCAATAACCAAGGAAGCAATTCAAACTTGCAGCCACATCACAAGGAGGTAACAAATTCACTTTGCTATAGGTCCAATAACCAAGGAAGCAATGCAAACTTGCAGCCACATCACAAGGAGGTAACAAATTCACTTTGCTATAGGTCCAATAACCAAGGAAGCAATGCAAACTTGCAGCCACAGCACAGGGTAACAAATTCACTTTGCTATAGGTCCAATAACCAAGGAAGCAATGCAAACTTGCAGCCATATCACAGGGTAACAAATTCACTTTGCTATAGGTCCAATAACCAAGGAAGCAATTCAAACTTGCAGCCACATCACAAGGAGGTAACAAATTCACTTTGCTATAGGTCCAATAACCAAGGAAGCAATGCAAACTTGCAGCCACATCACAAGGAGGTAACAAATTCACTTTGCTATAGGTCCAATAACCAAGGAAGCAATGCAAACTTGCAGCCACAGCACAGGGAGGTAACAAATTCACTTTGCTATAGGTCCAATAACCAAGGAAGCAATGCAAACTTGCAGCCATATCACAGGGTAACAAATTCACTTTGCTATAGGTCCAGTAACCAAGGAAGCAATGCAAACTTGCAGCCACAGCACAGGGTAACAAATTCACTTTGCTATAGGTTAAATATTCTTAACAGATTGACATAGTGATAGTGAGATATGATATTGACATAGTGATACTGAGAGCTAGTGACATCCCCAGCCACTGGGTTATGCAAGAACACTTTTGGTAGCTGGGAAGCTGTAAAAAAACCCTCTGGCTAATTCATTCAAAGTCACAGGGACTGAATAAGTAAACTAAGTGAGTTTACTTCTGCAATGTTTGCTGGCTAAGCTTGTCAAAGGCAGGCATGCCATCATAAACCCCAGCCAGTCTGAATCCTGAGCTATCTTTCTGGAGTTGAAACAGATGAGTGGTTCACTGCTACCTGTTTTAATTAAACTGTACACTCTGAAAACAACACAGTGACAAAACATGCTAATTACTGATGTTTGAGCTACCTCCTGAGACTGGCCATATGTTAGGAAGCACTGCTCAGCAATGACTCGATTTTGTGCTACACCTGATGGGGGCATCGTGGAAATGTAAAAGCCAAGAGTGCACTACGACTGAGCTGGCACTAGTGCTAGACCATTCCAGGCATTTGAAAGCACAGATTCCATTGCTGACAGCAGCCTGACTCTGTTCTCACTGAAATCAGTGACCACAGGTCAACACTTTGTGATCCTGGAGAATCTCACTTCAATGACCACAAAGGATTTGCTTCCCAATGATTGCTAACTGGGATTACTAACTCCATGATCACACTCAGTATGAGCCAGCAGTGTGCCCAGGTGGCAAAGACAGCCAATGGCATCCTGGCTTGGATTAGAAATGCTGTGTCCCAGAGAAGGGCGACAAGGCTGGGGAGAGGCCTTGAGCACAGCCCTACGAGGAGAGGCTGAGGGAGCTGGGATTGGTTAGTCTGGAGAAGAGGAGGCTCAGGGGTGACCTTATTGCTGCCTACAACTACCTGAGGGGAGGTTGTGGCCAGGAGGAGGTTGCTCTCTTCTCTCAGGTGGCCAGCACCAGAACAAGAGGACACAGCCTCAGGCTGTGCCAGGGGAAATTTAGGCTGGAGGTGAGGAGAAAGTTCTTCCCTGAGAGAGTCATTGGACACTGGAATGGGCTGCCCGGGGAGGTGGTGGAGTCGCCGTCCCTGGAGCTGTTCAAGGCAGGATTGGACGTGGCACTTGGTGCCATGGTCTGGCCTTGAGCTCTGTGGTAAAGGGTTGGACTTGATGATCTGTGAGGTCTCTTCCAGCCTTGATGATACTGTGCTACTGTGCTACTGTGATACTGTGATACTGTGACTGGGAGGTGATTTTTCTTTTGGAGGAAGTTCTCTCCTGAACAGGTGGTCAGGCACTGGCACAGACTGCCCTGGGAGGTGGTGGAGTCATCATCCTTGAGGTGTTTAAAAGGAGAGTTAAAAGGAGCAGAATAACCTCCCTTGTCCTGCTGGCCACACTGCTCCTGACTCAGGCATCCTCTAGAGTCTCCTAAACACACCCTCCAGGTAGGTTTCCCAAAGCCTAAGCACCACAGAAGTTTCCAAATTTACTCTTGGGATGGAATTCAGTGCAGAGTGACCAAGCCTAGGGAAGAATCATTATCTGCAGGAGCAAGCCAGAAGGCCTACTCCTCACCACCATTGCTCTACCTGTTCTTACTCACCACTAATGCACCAACGAAAACAAGGACAGCATGGAACAGGGAGAAGAAAATATTTGGGGGCACAAAGGAAGGAAAGCAGAAGAGAATGAAAAGAGAGGAAGAAAAGCAGGCAGGCAGCATGATGTTCATTAAGAGATTAAAAGGAGAAGCCAGCAGCTGCCAGCATTCCACCCTAATATCATATTCCACCAAAGAGAGAGCTGAGAGACATTAACTCCTGTGTGCTTTTTGATTTGGAAGTGTCACAGTCAGGGCAGAAGATGAACAAGCAAAGGCTAAATCTGTTTGGAAACTTTTGTTTGAACTTCCTTAGCACGTCTGTGACTGCAAAGCCAGTCCTTAGCAACTCATTCTGCAAGGACTTCAACAAGATGTTTTAAGGATAAATGCTCATAAAATATTGGCACAGAGGAAAGATCAGAAGTTTTCATCAGGAAAATGGTGACTGAAAATTTAATCCTAAGGCTCCAAACCTTTTCCCAACAGAAATTCATTCCTATGACATAAACAAATAACTTGAAACCAGGCTCAGAGTTGCCAGTTCACAGGTTAACCACATACAGAAATATGGTTCTGGGCTCCTCAATTCAAGAGAGATGTTGAGGTGCTGGAAGGTGTCCAGAGAAGGGCAGCAAGGCTGGGGAGGAACCTGGAGCACAGCCCTGTGAGGAGAGGCTGAGGGAGCTGGGGGTGTGCAGCCTGCAGCAGAGGAGGCTCAGGGCAGAGCTCATTGCTGCCTGCAGCTACCTGAAGGGAGGCTGTAGCCAGGTGGGGTTGGGCTCTTGTGCCAGGCAAGCAGCAACAGAAGAAGGGGACACAGTGTGAAGCTGTGCCAGGGCAGGTCTAGGCTGGATGTTCTGAGGAAGTTGTTGTCAGAGAGAGTGATTGGCATTGGAATGGGCTGCCCAGGGAGGTGGTGGAGTCTCTGTGCCTGGAGGTGTTGAAGCCAAGCCTGGCTGGGGCACTTAGTGCCATGGTCTGGTTGCTTGTCTAGGGCTGGGTGCTAGGTTGGGCTGGCTGAGTTTGGAAGTCTCTTCCAATCTGGTTGATTCTATGATTCTATGAAACAGAGATGCATGAAAGTCCCCCGAGAGCTTGTTTCCATTTGGACAATGTAAAACCATAATCAGAAGAGAAAGTTGCGCTGGAATAATTTCTTCACTACAGCAAAATCAGCCCTGACCCTTTAAGGTATCCTTCTGGTTAAGACTTTGGGATTAATTTCTCTGATTATGCATTTTGATTTCATTTTGCATGTCAAACACCCTGCACTTTTCAGTAAACTCCTCTGGTTTCCTAATGTTTAACACCACAACTTAAATTGCAGCTCTGCATTTGTCACCTGAAACAAAAAGGTCTCTTTCTCTTTAATCCCCCCCTTGTTCATTGAGGCAGAGGGAAATGATTTTCCTACCACTCTGCCTCATTTTTTTTTATCAATGCCATTTAAGTTTTCAGTTTGACAGGTGGTCTTGGCAGCCAACCTCCTGAAGAGCAGCTTAAGAGATCACATCTTAAATTACAATCACAGTTAAAGAATGTAGAGAAGTGATGGGAAGTGTCTCCTGCAAGCAGCCTGAGCTGGTTGGGCTATTATTCCAGATCCAGACCTTGACTGAAATTTCCTCAGGAAGTTGTGGTTTTCCACTCTTAGTTTTTGGGGTTTTTTTCTATTCAATGTCCACTCCAGATGACCTTTCACCCTAGATAGTTATTTTTATTCCAGTGAAGGTGAGATAGAATCATAGAATGGTTTAGGTTGGAAGGGAGCTCAAAGCTCAGCCAGTTCCAACCCCCTGCCAGAGGCAAGGACACCTCCTGCTAGAACAGGTTGCTCAAGGCTTCATGTAACCTGGCCTTGAACACCTCCAGGGAGGTTGTGGAGCACAGAATCACCCAATGTGATGAAAGGTCACATTGGGTGATTCTGTGCTCCACAACCTCCCTGGGCAACCTGTGCCAGTGTCTCACCACCCTCACTGCAAACAACTTCTTCCTAACACCCAGCATAAACATCCCCTGGCACAACTTGAGTCTGTGTCCCCTCCTTCTGTCCACCTGCTGGGTGCCTGGCAGCAGAGCCCAACCCCACCTGGCTACAGCCTCCCTTCAGGGAGCTGCAGACAGCAATGAGCTCTGCCCTGAGCCTCCTCTGCTGCAGGCTGCACACCCCCAGCTCCCTCAGCCTCTCCTCACAGGGCTGTGCTCCAGGCCCCTCCCCAGCCTTGCTGCCCTTCTCTGGACACCTTCCAGCACCTCAACATCTCTCTGGAATGGAGGAGTCCAGAACCATGTTTCTGTATGTGGTTAACCTGTGAACTGGCAGCTCTGAGCCTGGTTTGGAGTTATTCTCTCTGGAGCTGAGGAGCCCAGACTGGCATGCTGTCACACAAACACCTGAAATTGAAGGCTAGCAAAGCCCTGCACACATCAGCCTTTTCCTGCCTGCCTCTGCAAGTCCTTCTGTGTTCTGTAAGCAGTTGGGACTTGAAAGGATAATTTGTGTTCATCTTTTCAAGCCTTGCAGATATCTCATCTCCACGGCACTACTCCATGTAATGAAGCACAGACATTAATTCGCTCTGTTACTGCCTCCTCCAGTCAGTCCGGAGGCAGAAAGCAAAACTGCACAAGTTCTGCAGCCCCTATCATTTGCAAGATGTTCTTAAATTAAAAGAAAGGGGAAGAGAAAGAAAAAAGCAAAAGCCTGTCATAATAACAAGTCCAAGATCTGATGTCCAAGAAATATATTCAAGCCTGCTTCAAATGTTGGCATTTTCAAGACAAGACCATTTAAAGGGCATGACCTAATGAATCATTAGCACCAAAGCCCATCTAAATTAAAACTGTATTAGGATGCTCTTAGAATCATCACACACACACACATACACAGGCTCCCTCCTTCTTTTCCCTCTCCACTCTTGTTATTTCACTTTCAGAGAAGACCCAGAAGTCCTTTTACTTGCATGTGCTCTTAAAAATGTCTGCTTCTGATAGCTTTGATGGAGGCCCTTTCTCTGCTGCCACAGGAAACAGAATCAGAGAGTCAAGCAGGCTGGAAGAGACCTCCAAGCTCAGCCAGTCCAACCTAGCACCCAGCCCTATCCAGTCAACCAGACCATGGCACTAAGTGCCCCAGCCAGGCTTGGCTTCAACACCTCCAGCCACGGCCACTCCACCACCTCCCTGGGCAGCCCATTCCAATGCCAATCACTCTCTCTGACAACAACTTCCTCAGAACATCCAGCCTAGATCTGCCCTGCCACAACTTCACACTGTGTCCCCTTCTTCTGTTGCTGCTTGCCTGGCAGCAGAGCCCAACCCCACCTGGCTACAGCCTCCCTTCAGGGAGTTGCAGACAGCAATGAGCTCTGCCCTGAGCCTCCTCTTCTGCAGGCTGCACACCCCCAGCTCCCTCAGCCTCTCCTCACAGGGCTGTGCTCCAGGCCCCTCGCCAGCTTTGTCGCCCTCCTGTGGACACCTTCCAGTACTGCAACTGCTCTCTGCAATGGAGTGGCCCAGAACTGGACACAGCACTCAAGGTGTGGCCTGAGCAGTGCTGAGCACAGGGGCAGAGGAACCTCCTTTGTCCTGCTGCCCACACTGCTCCTGAGCCAGCCCAGGATGCCATTGGCTCTGCTGCCCACCTGGGCACTGCTGCCTCATCTTCAGCTCCTCTCTCCCAGCACCCCCAGGTCCCTCTCTGCCTGGCTGCTCTCAGCCACTCTGTCCTTAGCCACTCTGTAGTGCTGCTTGGGGTTGTTGTGGCCAAAGTGTAGAACCCAACTCTTGGCCTTGTTCAATCTCATTCTCTTGGCCTCTGCCCACCCATCCAGCCTGGCAAGGTTCCTCTGCAGGGCTCTCTTCCCCTCCAACACATCCACAGCTGCTCCTAGCTTGGTGTCATCTGCAAACTTACTGCTGCTGGACTCAATCCTCTCGTCCAGATCATCAATAAAGATATTGAACAGGACTCTGCCCAGCACTGATCCTTGGGGAACACCACTGGTGCCAGCTGCCAGCTGGATGTGGCACCATTCACCACCACTCTCTGGGCTCTGCCATCCAGCCAGTTCTTGACCCAGCGCAGAGTGAAATATGAAATAAGGAGGAAGATCTGAGTGCCAGCAGAGCTCCTGCCACTCCTGCTAACTGGTTTCTGTGTAAAACTGACTAAAGGGGGGTGCAAACCCCAGCCTGCTATCTCGCAGGTCCCACCTTGGGTTCCACAAAGTGGCCCCAGGTGTTCCATGCCTAGGTGTGGCATGTCTGACTATCTTTCAAAGTTGGACACCACCCAAAGCTGTCTAGTGAAGTCTAGACAATTGAGAAAGGATCACCTCTCACAAACTTCTGGAAAGACTCCAGTTTTGTTCATCACCCACAGCCACAAAACCAGTATCAAGCTGCCAAGGTGCTGAACATCAAAGCCTGTGGAAGGTGGACGTTTCCTACTGTTTCCAGCTCTCTGTTTCCATATATTCCTGTGATGAAAGGCATTAATTGCTTCTCTAATCACCATCCAACATCCTGCAACAAAGGCAATAACCAGCATCACTTTCAGAGCACCACTCACATGCAGCAAGGTGAAGGAGAGGAAAACTGCTCCATATACACTTGCAGTGCAGCAGAGAAGAGTCAAAGCCATAAAACCAGACTCCAAACTTTGCCAAGGACAGAGAGAGCTCACAGCCACTGGATAGAATGAGAAACATTTAATTATGCAGAAACTAATTAATAGCAGAATTACAACCTTTTCCTTACATCAGCCTCAACCCACACTTTGTCCACCTCTTACTCTGAAGCTCTTCTTCAAACAAACACGTACAGGCTCTCCTTAAAATTTCATGTTCCAAGCAGATCTTTATATGGGTGACCTTATCCTGATTATCACTCCACAGTTTTACTCAGCCCATTTGTTACTGAGCAAAATGCATTTGAAATTAGAATCATAGAGCCATAGAATCAGGCAGGGTTGGAAGGGACCACAAGGAGCAGCCAGTTCCAATCCTCCTGCCATGCCCAGGGACACCCTACCCTAGAGCAGGCTGCACACAGCCTCAGCCAGCCTGGCCTCAAACACCTCCAGCCATGGGGCCTCAACCACCTCCCTGGGCAACCCATTCCAGCCTCTCACCACTCTCATGCTCAACAACTTCCTCCTCACCTCCAGCCTGACTCTCCCCACCTCCAGCTTTGCTCCATTCCCCCCAATCCTGGCACTCCCTGACAGCCAAAAAGTCCCTCCCCAGATGTTTTGTAGCCCACTTCAGATGCTGGAAGGCCACAAGAAGGTCACCTGGGAGCCTACTCTGCTCCAGCCTGCACAGCCCCAACTCTTGCAGTCTGTGCTCACAGCAGAGCTGCTGCAGCCGCTGAGCATCCTCCTGACCCTGCTCTGGACACTCTCCAGCATCTCCACAGCCCTCTTGTAATAAGGGCTCCAGAACTGGATGCAGTACTCCAGGTGGGGTCTCAGCAGAGCACAGCAGAGGGGGAAATCACCTCCCTCCACCTGCTGGCCACACTTCTCCTGCTGCAGCCCAGGCTCTGCTTGGCTTTCTGGGCTGCAAGTGCACACTGCTGGCTCATGTTGAGCCTCTCATCCAGCAGCACCCCCAAGTCCCTCTCCTCAGGGCTACTCTCCAGCCAGTCCCTGACCAGCCTGGATTTGTGCTTGGGATTCCAGAGTAGCTTCACTAACCTCACTTGCAACTGGCAGTGGACTCCTCAGGTTCTGAAGGGGATTTTTGTCTGACATACTGTGCCCTGAGACTCAGAGACACACACCTCTCAGAAGCTTGAAGGGAGAAAAAACCTTCTGAAATTCAGTGGCAGAGGCACCCTGCACAGTCTGGGCCCAGAAAAGCAGATGCTAATGGTAAGCACAAAGAACAAACCCCTCTCATTCCCCTCAGAGGCAGGGACATTGGCAGATGGGAAGCCCTGCAGACACAATGGTAGCAGTGGCAGTGGTTCAGCAGAAAGGTGGCTTTGGGTCCTCATCTAAATGTGGGTGTCTCAACAAAATGCTAACAACTGTGGAGTCTCCTTCTCTGAAGACTTTCAGGCCCTGTCTGGATGTGTTCCTTTGCAACTTGCACTAGATTAAGGTCCTGCTCTGGCAGGGGAATTGGACTCAATGATCTCCAGGGGTGCCTTCCAACCCCTATCACCCTGTGATGCTGTGAACATGCATCAAACTGGTTCCTCGTAGTACCAGGACAGGCTCAAGGTGTGCTCACAGTCACATACTGTGTTCCAGCTAAAAAAACTGCTAATCTGAATAATTTAACTGTTCTAAATTATGTGCACTAGATTAAGGTCCTGCTCTGGCAGGGGAATTGGACTTAATGATCTCCAGGGGTCTCTTTCAACCCCTAACATCCTGTGAACCCAGCAGATCTCCCAGGAAGTCAAGGCACTTGTTTGAGAACACCAATTCAGGGCTGGAGACAAGGAACCAGCAGCAGCTCCACACAGCAGTGTCTGAGTGTCTATAATTTAAGGTACCTAATGTGCTCTATTATAAAGTCCTGGTTTCAGTTGTTTCTGGTTTTGCTAGGCTCTCAGAGGCTGCACTGAAATTTTCTACAGCAGAAGTCTGCCTCAGGCTTCCCTTGCTTCCCTTTTGTCTTCTGAGCTTCAGTTAAAACTGTTCAGCTATTTCTGACAACAAAGAACCAGGAGAAAAACATGTTGTTTTGTCCATTGTTTAAAAAATAATCATCCCAAGACTGAAAAACTCCTGGCTGCAAATCCACCATCTCCTTCTTTTTGGTGGGGTAGGGAAGGTCAGATGAAAAAATGGCCCTTGTGCTGAGGGTATCAATTCTTCTGTGCCCCTGAAAAGCTGCCCAGGTTTGACAAAGTTAAGAGCTTCCCAGGGATTTTGGTTCATATGCATCAGGAGAGACTTCAGAGCTTAACTCTTCTCTTTTCCCAAGATTCAGCTGCCACTTAAATGCTCTAATCCTTTCCCTGTTCTTCCTCCTCCTGTCTGCCTGGGCTGCCCTGTAGCCATGCCCATGGCCCAAAAGCAAACTCTCAGTGTTTCTCACCTATTCCCACCTAGGCACCCCAGAAGCACTTAGAGGAGGAGCTTCAAAGCTCCTCTGCTGTGCTCAGCATTTGAAGGCAAGAAAATAAAACAAAAGAGGAGAGCTGCAGGACATGAAAGTGAAACAGCAAATCAGCGCCAACAGACACCTAGTGAGCTAGGGCAGAAGATAGCAGGCAAAGAGGAGCACAAAAGGGCTACATAACAGAAAACAAAAGAAAGGAATGCTACAGACAAGATGTAGAAGACCCACACTGTTTTCAGCCAGTGGAACTATCAGGAAAGAGGGCATCACATTGCTGGCTGTGGCACTGCCAGAGGCACCGACACTCTCCTGCTCTGTGGTCCAGAGGCTGAGGTTGCTTTGAGCAATCTTGGAGTCCACATGAAGTGGTTTAGGCTTTTGTATCTTATCCTTCTCTTCTCTTCTCTTCTCTTCTCTTCTCTTCTCTTCTCTTCTCTTCTCTTCTCTTCTCTTCTCTTCTCTTCTCTTCTCTTCTCTTCTCTTCTCTTCTCTTCTCTTCTTTCTTTTTTGTTTTTGATAGTGAGGAGCCACATTAAAAACATTTGTGATGAAGGCCCAAGCATAGTGGTATTCCATACAGGGAATGCCAGCATTGCTGTACCTGCATCCACCTTCCATTCACTTCTCTTGGGAATGCAGACCGTGGCGCTGCTTTGTAACGACACACACTCCCTTGCCTCATTCACTGCACCAGAGAAATCTACTTTGGACCAAAAACTCAAGTCTGTGGTGAGAAAGCACCTACAAGATCCACAGCTCATCTTTTCCAGGAGATAGAACATGACTGGCACAAGGCACCACAGAAACAAAACCCAGGGATAATCTTCTGAGGTTATTTAGCCTGCAGAAGAGGAGGGTTAGGGCAGAGCTCATTGCTGTCTACAACTGTCTGAAGGAAGGTTGTAGCCAGGTGGGGTTGGGCTCTTCTGCCAGGCAAACAGCAACAGAACAAGGGGATGCAGCCTCAAGTTGTGCCAAGGGAGGTCTAGGCTGGATGTTAGGAGGAAGTTGTCAGAGAGAGCGATTGGCACTGGAATGGGCTGCCCAGGAAGGTGATGGAGTCTCCATCCCTAGACATGTTCAAGCCAAGCCTGGATGAGATGTGATGTTTCATCTGTTCTCTAGGCAGTGTCTGTTAATACTTTTCATATCTTTATTTTGGAGGAGTTAGTAGGATGAGGTGTTGAAGCCAAGCCTGGCTGGGGCACTTAGTGCCGTGGCCTGGTTGTTTGGCTAGGGCTGTGTGCTATGTTGGACTGGCTGAGCTTGGAGCTCTCTTCCAACCTGGTTGATTCTATGATTCTACTGCTAAAAGTATTCAACTTTTACAGTTGAAAAATAATTAGGACTCTTCCTCTTTTATCCTTTTTTTACAGGTACTAACTGTGTGCTCTTTGTGAATTCCTAATGCAAGGCACCTGGGGTCAGGTTGGCAAAGGTACTAAGTACTCCCACCTGGAATGAATGGGAGCTGTGCTTTCAGCCTATAAAGAACCACGAGATAGCAAACGTTTGAAAAGGAGCAGGGAAATGTTAGACACTCCAAGTGAATAGGCCCTGCTGAAAGTCTCAGTGTTAGTGTTTGAGCTGAGATGGGATGAGCCCTTCTTTCTGACAAGGCTTTTGAGCTACTGAGTTCATCTCACTTCCTGAATGCTTTTGGTGCTTAGGTAAACACACCAGGGGAGAGGGGAAACAAAACACCCTTCTGTGCTGATTGTAGGGTTAGAATGTTCCATCTTATAAAAGATAAAGCTGAAGAAATGGGATGTAGAACAACTGGCAAGACCTTGTTCCATGCACCTGCTAACGGTGCCCATTCTCGCTTCGGAGCTGTGCTACAGCACATTTCTACTGGATCAACCTCACACAAATCTCATTTGCTCTGAACAGTTAGCTGGGGGCTCTCTGAGTTCTTCACTCTGCTCCTCCTCATGATCTCTTACCAGAGAATCTTGGTGTTGACTCTTCATGAGGTGCATGGGAGAAATCAGGCATAGAAATGGACAGGATTCCTTTCGAAGCAGCTGTCGGAGTCCCTGCGCCCCTGAGATGCAGGTTAGGTGTGGCGATGTTTTCATTAGGGTAGCAATGTTTTCACTGGGGGGACAGTGTGAAGTTGTGCCAGGGCAGGTCTAGGCTGGAGGTTCTCCATAGAGAGAGTGATTGGCATTGGAATGGGCTGCCCAGGGAGGTGGTGAAGTTGCTGTCCCTGGAGGTGTTCAAGCAGAGCCTGGCTGGGCACTTAGTGCCATGGTCTGGTTGATTGGCCAGGGCTGGGTGCTAGGTTGGACTGGATGAGCTTAGAGGTCTCTTCCAACGTCCCTGGGCAACCTGTGCCAGTGTCTCACCACTCTCACTGCAAAGAACTCTTTCCTAATGTCCAGTTTAAATCTCCCCTCTGCCACTTCAAACCCATTCCTCCTCATCTTGTCATTACAAAACCTTGTCAATAGTCCCTCCACAGCCTTCCTGGAGCCCCCTTTCGATCCTGGAAGGCCACTCCAAGGTCTCCTCCAGGCCTTCTCTTCTCCAGGCTGCACAGCCCAAACTCTCTCAGCCTGTCCTCAGAGCAGAGCTGCTGCAGCCCTCTCAGCATCTTTGTGGCCTCTTCTGGACTGGCTCCAACATTTCCATGTCCTGCTTGTGTTGGGGGCTCCAGAAGTGCCCCCAGGACTGTAGGTGGGGTCTGAAGAGAGCACAGCCAAGGGGCAGAATCCCCTCCCTTGCCCTGCTGCCCACACTGCTCTTGCTGCAGCCCAGCACAGGGTTGTTTCTGGGCTGCACTCACGCTGCTGCTCTCAGCCATTCCCCCCATAAGTGATCCACTTTTTATTTAGGGATGGCCTTTTGTTTTTCAGAGAGCATGTGCAGAGAAAGCACAGCGCAGTGAAGGATGGAAGAAACTGTAAGAGAGAAACTTAATGTAAGAGAGAAACTTAATGCCAGTCTCTAGTCCAGCCAGGCCAGGTAGGTGTGGCCCTTGCACCATTACACTGATTACTTTGTGGAGGCTGAAACTGTAGTTTGTGGAATTTAGCCTTAGAAAGAACAAGCTGCCTCTATTTTGATATCCACAAAGGGAGGAAAGGGAGGAGTGGCAGGAGATTGCAACGTGCCTGAAAAAGCCATTTAGAAAACTGGCAACATTAAAGTGCCTTTTTTTTAATTCATTTTATTTTTCCCCTTAAGTAAATCTTTGCTGGTTGCTATGTTGGTCTTTGAACCCTGTCCTCACCAGCACTGTTGCTTCCCCATCTTTTAGAGTCAGAAGATCTTTGCTGGTTGCTATGTTGGTCTTTGAACCCTGTTCTCTCCAGCCCTGTTGCTTCTCCAGTGTTTCAGAGTCAGTTTATTCAGTTGGTTATGGATGGCTTTCAGCTGCTCTGCAAAGTGTTATTGTGCAGGCTCCACTGCAAGGAGGGGTCACTTGCAGTTTCCATTATACACCCAGGTTCTCAGGTGTTTACTATAACTTGGCAGTTTTCAAATCTGGGTTAAAAATTGGTACACTTTTTGGTATTGTTTTTGGTGTTTTCTGAAGGCCAGATGGGCTTTGCAGCCTCTGTCCTCTTCCTCGATTTTAACCTCTTAGGAGCTGAACACAGTTTCTCACTGCTACTATGTTATAGTTCTTACTGCCAACGGCACTGATTTGTCTGACACTATTAGCATTTTGAGGGTCAGGTTTGTTCTTTATGATCAGCCAAAATCATAGAATCAGCCAGGTTGGAAGAGACCTCCAAGCTCATCCAGCCCAACCTAGCACCCAGCCGTAGACAATCAACCAGACCATGGCACTAAGTGCCCCAGCCAGGCTTGGCTTCAACACCTCCAGCCACAGCCACTCCACCACCTCCCTGGGCAGCCCATTCCAATGCCAATCACTCTCTCTGCCAATAACTTCCTCCTAACATCCAGCCTAGACCTCCCCTGGCACAACTTCACACTGTGTCCCCTCATTCTGTTGCTGCTTGCCTGGCAGCAGAGCCCAACCCCACCTGGCTACAGCCTTCCTTCAGGTAGTTGTAGACAGCAATGAGGTCTGCCCTGAGCCTCCTCTGCTGCAGGCTGCACACCCCCAGCTCCCTCAGCCTCTCCTCACAGGGCTGTGCTCCAGGCCCCTCACCAGCCTTGCTGCCCTTCTCTGGACACCTTCCAGCACCTCAGCATCTCTCTTGACTTGAGGAGCCCAGAACTGAAGGTGTTCTAAATCCTCTGTTTGTAATAATGCCTTCCAGCTTCTGCAATCCCTGCTTGGCTCTGACTCAACACATAGCTCAACTCATGGCTAAAGTCCCACTGGTTTCAGTGGGGCTCCACGAGCTGTTCCATTGATCCAAGGGTCACAATGTATTTGCCAAACACCCTGTAAGCAGGTAGTGCTGAAACAAGAGTGCAATGATGAAGAGCAAATACAAGGGAACAGTGGAACAATGCACACTGGTTTTGTTACAAGATCAAAGATTATTACTAAATAATAAATTAAGAAAAAAAAAAGTGGCCAAGCAACAAACCTAAAGTCTGCTGCATGATGAGGCAACCTGGGGCCTTCTTACTTCAGCCTGGGACACTGAACACCTACATTTCCAGCAGGCTTTTTCTTCACTGTTAGAGTGTTCTTCAGAGTGGATGTGAGCAGGAAGTTGTTGAGCATGAGAGTGGTGAGAGGCTGGAATGGGTTGCCCAGGGAGGTGGTTGAGGCCCTGTTCCTTGAGGTGTTTCAGGCCAGGCTGGATGAGGCTGTGGACAGGGTGATCTAGGGTAGGGTGTCCCTGCCCATGGCAGAGAGATTGGAACTGGCTGATCCTTGTGGTCCCTTCCAACCCTGACTGATTCTTTGATTCTATGAAATACTTGAAACATCTAATGGAAGGTCAATGAAAAACTTAACCCAATTTACATGTTGGTTGTTTTGGGGGTTTTTTTGGTGTAAAATTAGGGTATAATTTCAATAAATGCCCCAAACTTGATGTGTCCCAAAAAAGCATCACTGCAGCATCCATCATGGCTTGATTTCAAAATGTGCTGGTTGGATCAGGGGTGACCTCATTGCTGCCTGCAGCTACCTGAAGGGAGGCTGTAGCCAGGTGGGGTTGGTCTCTTCTGCCAGGCAAGCAGCAAGAGAAGAAGGGGACACAGTGTGAAGTTGTGGCAGGGCAGCTCTAGGCTGGCTGTTAGGAGGAAGTTGTTGGCAGAGAGAGTGATTGGCATTGGAATGGGCTGCCCAGGGAGGTGGTGGAGTCACTGTCCATAGAGGTGTTGAAGCCAAGCCTGGCTGGGGCACTTAGTGCCATGGTCAGGTTGATTGGCCAGGGTTGAGTGCTAGGTTTGACTGGCTGAGCTTGGAGCTCTCTTCCAACCTGCCTGATTCTATGATGGACTTCCTTTTCTTTTTTTTGTTTTTTTCCTTTGTATTTTTTGTTTTTGGTTGCTTTTTAAATCCTTCAGCTCCTGAACAATCTTGCTCTGCTTCCAATAATGCTCTTCAATGACTACTGTGCTGCAGATTGGAGTCTGATAGAAGATACATGACTCTATTTATCACTC
>NC_087278.1:19096094-19151094 GCF_015220805.1 Pogoniulus pusillus
GTTTCCCCCTCCACCGCTAGGTAGAGAATAAGGATCTGCCTTCAGCTCCTGGGACGGGGATCCTGTAGCGGGGTGGGAACGGTTGGTCCTCCTTCACCAGTCAGCTTAAAACGTGCCGTGAGGGTGGTGGCACCTGACAAGCGGTGCCCGCCGGGGCCGGGGGGTGCAGGGCTGGGACCGTTCTGCCGGCGGTGGCCGCCGGGGACCGCGCAGAGGAACGGGAAACTTTCATCCTGGAGTTTCCACTCCTTTCCGAGCTGCTCAGATCTAGCACGGAGAGAGGCAGCGTTTTCACCTTCAGGGATTTTTCTCATTACTCATTAATATAGAGATATGTATCTTGCCTCTTTTTTTTTTTTTTTTTTTTACCCTTCTTTCCTTTCTTCTGTGTGCGTAGGCAACTGAATGTTTTGTTTAAGCAAAGTATTTCGGGAGGAGTAACGGCGTGGGGGGGTGAGGGGTGCGCGGAAGATGCTGCCCTGTTTCGCCGGGTCTGTTTCTGGAGCACTCTCTGGGAAGGTGATCCTGAGTCGCTTCAGTAGAGGTCACTTGTGTGTGCGTGTGCGTGTGTCCCTGGTGTTTGTGTCTAGCATATGCATGTGGTTTTGCTGACTGCACTTGCAGGCTTGTAAATTTTCACCATGGGAAATTACCAACAAAGCCCAATCTGTCTCCTGGCTGCTTTGCACTTTCCGAGGGCGGCTGTACTTGAGCGAGCTGCAGAACGAGAGAGGGAGAGAGAGGAAGGGGGAGTTGGGAGGGGGGAGAGGAAGGGTGGGTGGAGGGGGAGAGAGGTAAATAGCCTTAAATCGGAAGGGAGCTGCTTCTCTGTGGTCTTCCACAAGAGCTGCCTGGGCTCTGCTGGCTCAGTAATAACTGAGTGACCTTTTCTTTTGCTGTATTATGTCTGGCTGGTAAGGGATTGCATTTTGCAGCTGATAAAGCCCTGACTTCATTCAACTCGGCTCCTCACACGCTGCTTTAGGTAAGTTGTCTTCAGCCAGGACGGAGACAGACAGCCTTGGACTGCAAGATACTAAAAGGAGGACACCTGTAGCTCGGATGCGGTCAACACAATTACTTGGCGGATCCTTGAGGACCTCATTATTTTAAACTTAAAGAATAGCGATCTCCCTCCCCATCTCTCCCACCCCTTCTTTATTTTTTTCCCCAAACAATGCTTCTTTTTGACCTTTCCCAAGGAGAAGAGCTACAAAGCAGCCACTGTGCTTATTGAACTGCCTCCCCTGTATCGCTTAATTGAGAAGGTAAGTGAGGCAACTTGTGTACATAAGCTTTGGGTCATTTGTGTATGTGTGTCTGCATCTCTCTCTCTCTCTCTCTCTCTCTCTCTGAGTCATGAGCCGGGGCTGCAATAGACACACATCTCTGCACTGCAACTTTCACTCAAGCTGCAGCTCTGCTGAGACTGTTTTGTTTAAATCATGTGAGGCTTCATTATTTTTATGATGAGACATGAAATACATGCAAGGGAAGGATGCCGAGCAAAACCCATCCAGCTGTACGTCTCGAGAAATAGCAGTCAAAGTTAACAACGAATTGCAGCAAACACCACCCTCCCCACATCCCACCCGTTATTATTATTGTTATTATTCTTGCTTCTTCCAGAGCTTCTCGAAACGTGCTCTCAATTATCAAGGGAGTCGGTTAATTTCCCACTCCCCAGCTTTAATCCACAAGCCTCCCCGTACAGCAGTTTAATTTGCAACCGGTTCGGTGCAGGGTTAACCCTTTGGGCAGAGCGGAGGTAGGAGCGCGGCTGCCGCCAAGGAGGGGGCAGAGCGGGCCGGGGGGGAGGCAGGAGGGACCGGGCGCACACGGGCAGTCGGCGTCCGGGCTCACGCAGCCCCCTCTCGGACCGGCGTGAGAGAAGGGCAGCCAGCGCTAGCGTGATGAAATAGTACTTCAGCCTGCCATCCTTTCTCCCTTTTTTCTCCCCTCTTTTTCAGCCCCCACCACCCCTCCTTCCCCCTTCATACCGAGCACGATATGGTATGCTAACGCCGCATGTGACAGTTTAATCAAACCCATTTGTTACAACAAAGCTAGGAGACCACTGGGATTATAGGCTTACGGGCAGAGTTCGGGGAGCATGTGGCTTTGTCGCTCGCCATCGCGGTGCGCGGCCGGCGGCCCGGGGTACGTGTGTGCCGCCCCCCAGCCCGCCCCGCCGCCCCCCGCCTCTGCGCCCGCCGGGCTGCGGCGCGCCGCGCTCCCGCTCACTTGACCCGAGCCGGGGAGGCACTTGCTACTTTGCCGGGATTTGGCGCTTCAATGCGAAGGAGCTCTCCAGGCGCCCGTAAATCAACTCATGCAGAAAAAGGAGAAAAGTTTTGGTAAGGCGGCGGGCTCTCCTCCCCCTGTGCGCGCCGGGCGGGAGCGCTGCGCGGTACGGCGGGGATGGGGGGGACTGGGCTGGAGCGGGGGAGCAGCCAGAGCGCTTCTCTTCGCTCTTCCATCCTGAACGCGTTGCCGTAGCCGGCGTCTGTGTTTGCGTGTGCTCTGAAGAGACCCAAAATACCGCTTCCCAGGACGGCTTTGTAGAACGGCTGTTCAAAGCAATTAATCTCGCTAGGTGCAACAAATATCGCTACGTGCCTTTCCCCACACCTCCCTCTGCCCTCTTCTCCCCACCGCCCCGGCCCCGCGATGCCGGGGAAGGAATTAGCACAAAAGGCTCCAGCGCCTAACTCCGACAGGGATTCTTTGTTGTGGAGTGTATGTTTCTTATTTATTTTTTTTTTATTTTGCATGTGAGCTGCATCAAAATTGAACTCAGTCTTGCAAATCTCTTGTTGGCCTTTGCCAAGCACTAGCACTTTGCTGCCATGGTAACTGTAATTAAACTGATAAGAGTGGAAAAATGTCAGTATCTCTGAGCCTTGCAGCTGCATTGGAGAAAAAGGGAATCAAATTGGTTCCCAGCACCACTGCTCTATAAACGGAGGGAGGGAGCGAGGGGAAGAGAGGTGGTGGTGGGGATCACGACAGGGGTAGGAACATAGCTAGGCAGCTCCCGTCCATGAGATCTGGGTACATCTATTTGCTGTGTTGTCCCTTAGGGGGCTACAGCCTGCAGGGATGCTCTGGGCCAGTGAACAGAGAGAAACAAGCTTTTAGGCCCAGTCTAGCTTTCAAAAAGAGAAGGGGAAAGAAGAAGAGAAATCTTTTGTTTGGTGTCTCTTGGCAATCGACTAGCCATGTTGGCCAAATTCTTTTAATCTGTATCACTGCTCCCAGCTGTGGGACTGCGTTCCCGTTTTCAGTTTTTACCTTAACCTTTCTTTTTCTTGCTTCCCAATTCACCTCCTCCTTTATTTATTAAAAGAAAAAAATAAGAGAGGAAAAAAAAAAAAACCCTAAACCCACCCAGATTCCTCCATAGAAGAAGGGCCAGGAGGTGAAGTTCAGCTATATGCCGCGGAAAAAAAATAACTTGGAAGTATACAGGAGAGTCAGAGCGCTAAAATCCTTACTTTTATTTTTCCTTTTAAACCCCTGAGTGTTATGGAGTTGCGGTTACTTTGTTGTGTTAACTACAGAAGCTGAGACTGTGCGGATGAATGGCACAGAACAAGAGAGCATAATGGAGGCAATCAACCGTTAGGCTGGTTCACAATGCAATCCAGGCAATTAAAAGCTCACCAGAGTTTAAATGAAATGGTTCTACTTATTTCCGTGCACCGCACTGCACAGGCTATTATTTATGTCTCTCTCTTCACCCCCCCCAGCCCCCCCTCCCCCACTTTTTTTTTTAATTATGATTTCCCTTAAACTGTCAAATAGCTCCCAATAGCAGGCTCTCGGAGGCAGCAAGAATTTTCCACAGAACAATCTACGTGCCAGTCTAAAACTAGTTGCCACTCCTGAATGTGCTACACGAGAGTTCTGAAATGTTTCTTAGCTTCTGGAACCTTAACTTCTGTTTGTTTGTTTGTTTGTTTGAAGCCTATATGTATATTGTCCTGCGTAATTGGAGCTCTGAATGCCTTTTATTGGACGAAGTTACCAAGTGTGGGGAAGCAGCATCACTGGGAAAGTATTATTTTTATCTTCTACTAGATCTCGAGCTCTCCTGTTGGCTGCTTATTGTCTGCTGTCTTTAAAAGACCAGCACACTGATAATTAGCTCCAAACTGATTTATTTTGTCAATCTCTATTTCAAGAAGCAGTGAGTTTTTCCCTTCCTTGCTGCACGAACCATAGATGTGCCTCCACCAAGAGTAGTCTTTAAAAGTTTGATAGTGATCCAGTAGATAATAACACCCAACTCTTCCTCCTCTAATGTGCCTTTCAGTCTTCGTCTGTACCACAAACCAGAAGCTGAGAGTCTTGTGCCAATCCTGCTTACAGATGCGGCTACATCGCTGACAAAATACAGTTCGCTGTGTCAAGTCTTCATTGCCTTTGATTTTAGAGAAGGGTGATGAAGGAAGGAAAATGGGTTTATATTTCTCTGCCTTCCTCCAGAAGCATAATTTAGCCACTTTCCAGCAGTCTTTCCTCTTTATCCTAAAATCATAGTTACAAATCAGCTGACCGTGTTTCATCACGCCATAATAACAATAACCAGGGCTTAGCTTCAGTCGCACTGAACTTATCTGGGGAGACCAAGAGGAATCCAAAAACCTGCAGATCAGGTTGTCAGATTCTCCCTTTGCAAATCCTAGAGGTGGTGGAGGTGGATGGTGATGAAGAAGTTTTATTCCAGACACAGCTCTGCAGTTTATGTGTGGTGTCTTGGGGACTGGGGGTGGAGAGAGAGAAGGATAGAGGAAGCCCTTGAAAGCATATTGGGGTGAAATAAAAAGGACTCACTTGACAGTGCCAGACTAGGCACTGAAATGCTTTAGTTGTGAGAACAGATCTGCTCTGTGATGCAGAGCATGGGCAGGTCCTTGCCTAACTGAAGGGGAAGCTGCCTTTGATATTATTTGGTTTAATTTTTTTTGTTGTTGTTTGTTTTTTTTTTTTTTACAGTTTGGATGTAGCACTCCTGGAATCATATGGATTTTTGGAAGTGCTCTATAAGCTCTGCTTTCCTGGGGGGGGGGGGGGGGGGGGATGGAAGGAGGGCAGCCAGGCAGCAGTGCTGTGCGCCGCTACCTGCTATTTCAGCGGCGAGCAGTTTGGATGGGTTTTGTGGGTGCTGTCAGCCTCTGCAAGGGTCCTTCTTGTGTCCCCAGAAATAAATGGACACTTAAAACTGCAGTCTGTGAAAAGCTGGCTGACAGTAAGCTGCAGGTATTCTTACTGCCAAATTAAGAGAGCTAAAAATACACGGGTGCATATCAGAAAAGTGTAACTGCATAGGAGATCTTAAGGGAACATTAAAGGGAAGAGAGATGGTCTGTGAGGTGGTCTGAATTAAAGTGGCTGATACGATATAAAGAAGGGGGGGGAAAGTGATGCAATATTCTGTTCTCCAAATTAAGTGATTTAATCCAGGGCATGTTAAAAAAAAAAAAAACAAAGGGCATGTGCAAAGGATTTTGATATATGTAAAACAATTGCCAGAGCACTGTTTGGTGCTTTGTTTTGTTTAGAACCTTCAAGAATTAAAAACAAAACAAAACAAAGAGTAACCCTTAATTAAAAAAAATAAGCAGTAATTTGAGAATTTAATTTCCTTTAACTTCCATTAAAATAGAAGCAGCTTTACTGCAAGGCAAGTGCAGAAAGATCTGATCTATCAGAGGAGAAAAGCTTTCCTTCCCTTCCAAAATCTGCTGCAGATTGCATCCCTAATCTGAAGATGCTGCCAGTGGGATGTCAGCACCACTTTCTCTCCCAGCCTCGTAGGCGTGGAAGGTTGCTAACCCTACTTGCATAGGGTGTCTGCCCTTTTGCACTCATCTTTCCAAGGAGGATTTGGGCTAAGCTACCCGAGTGGCAATGATCTGCCTACTTGCCTTACGTAGCAACTGGCTCAAAACGTGTGCAGGGGTAGGTAGAGAAGGTTGTGCAGGCTGCCTTTTTGTTTGCGATGCAGTGACCTTGTGTTTGCAGCATATACCTGGCTCGATTCTTGCGGCTGTCTCAAGCATTCGCTCGCTTAGCCTTGTTTCTGTGGCACCTGGCTCCTTTCGGATGAGGCAGGACAGCAGATCAGCCCGGATCAGAGGCTGTCAGCCTCCGCTCTCTAACCTGCTGCCTTATCAGCAGACAAAATTTTTACATTAAGATTTTTTTCTTCAAAGCCTCTAACTCTGTTAGCTCCTACTTTATCCTGGTTTCCCTTAAGCTAAAGATTAAAGTCCTAGAGCAGCCCTTTGCGCTTTCAAACTTTTTTGCTGAGTTCCAAGAAGTTGAGACAAATTGTGGCCAGTTTTATGCATTCGTCCTCTACGTGGCCAGAGAAAGGGGCTGAGCATAAGCCTGTTCTTGGCACTTTTCTGCTCCACTGTGACATGCAGCTTTACAGAGAAAGGCTTTTGGAAGAAGGGGTGGTATCGGAGTCCCAGCAGGACTTCCCTTTACAGCCTGGTAAAAGTTTTTTACCAAAACTCTGGGATATTTTCCCTGCTTTTAGCCATGTATTAGTGGCTGAGTTATTTTGGTGCTTCACGTAGGTACCCTGGACTCAGGGCTGTCAGTTGGCAACTGAAAATACTGTAGAGGCTCAACCTTTGTCGGGTGATGCTTGCTCAAGACGAGCTGTGTGTGTTTGTTCCCAGGCTGCCACAGACTCACCAAGGGGCCCTGGGCTCTGGGTCTCATCCTCCCCGTGCGAACAAGAAGCAAGCCTGTAAGTGGTGTAGGAGCTATGGAAGTAGCATTGATTGGGAAGAAATGGGAAGGCAGCAATGGCATTTTTTTACATACCTTCTGATAGAAAAGTAGAAACCTTGCACTTGTTCCGAGGTTTAGATGCTGCATATCAGTACTGCCGTGGTACTTTGGGGTGCCCACTGGGAGAACTGTCTCCCTATTAACTGAATGGCCAATTTAACAGGTACATTTATTGCTCTAAAATGTATGATGGTGTACTGCAGAGAGGAGCAAGGTGGTTGTGCTCATCTGTCATAATAAGAATTATTGTTTCTAATGCAGTGATCAGCTTCA
The DNA here is from genome assembly GCF_015220805.1 of Pogoniulus pusillus. NCBI lineage: Eukaryota > Metazoa > Chordata > Aves > Piciformes > Lybiidae > Pogoniulus > Pogoniulus pusillus. The sequence continues at coordinate 19,103,181 of NC_087278.1, forward strand.
CAGGTGAAACTTGGGAGTTCAGCTTGGTGATGCTGGAAGGTCTCCTAACTGGCTCTGCGGTCCACATAAATCCGATGTGCTCTGTGTGTGTGTGCAGATCTCAGGGACACCTCAGCTGGTGTAGCATTTGGTCTCTCGTCTTTGTGGCTTTAATAACCATAAAGTCATACTTGCTTCAAAGCTTACACTTGTTTTTGTGGCTTACTTATGAGAGCTTTTAAAACAAACCAAGCAAACCCCAAACTGCAATTTGTTGGTGTTCTCACTCCCTGAGACTGCCTATCAGTGGTGGTGTCTTAGAGCACCTCCTCGCGATGAGGAGCTCTTGAATTTACTGTTCTTTGTTACGAGACTCTGCTTGACCTTTCCAAGTCCCTGCATAATAACAAGGTGCCATACCCTGAATTTCGAGGTAGGATTTTCTCCTTGGCAATAGCATTCATCCGCTGGTCTCGACGAGTTGCCATTGAAATACTCGGGCGCACTCTAAGTAGCTGCTTGTTGCTGCTGCTCTGTTTCTGGCAGTGAGATAACCTGATAGTCCAGCTGCGTGTCACTTCTCTCCCTCTCTCCATTGATGTCCAACAAAACATCTGCAGGGCTATGATTTTTTGCTTACTCTAAGAAATGACTTTCAGAGAATTGGCCTGGGTGTAATGGGATGGCAGTTTGTGTGATTAACCAAGAGACCAGACTGGAAGCACTTCGGGGCAGTGACCTTCTCTCCCCATTTACTCTAAAACTGAGGGTAATCGATTTTTGTATGGATCTCTGGAAGCTGGCTGCAGTGCTCTGCATTCCATTGCTCAACTGTGTTCTGCTTTTACCAGTTCCCTCCCTTAACACAGTGCTTTGGGCATTTGAATTTTTATTCCAATACCCTGCTATTATATTAAGAATATGTATACTTAATGGACACCACTGCACGACTTGTCCCAGACCAGCAGTTGGCTAAAACTGGGATTGGAAGGTGGGGCAGAGGGTTTCTTGTGTGTTCCTTTTGTTTTTGCCTTACAAGCTACTAATTCTCAGGCCTTTTACAGATTATTTAAAATCAGATTATTTTTTTTCCCCCTGCAGGCTGTAACTGAAATCTCTGCAAATGTGATTGCTTCACTCATGTGCCTAACAAGAACTGAAATTTCAAAAACCAAGGCACATCCTCCCCAGTACCAAAAGGTCTATGTTAAACCTTCCTGAAATTCTCGCTCTATGTTCCTGATAGCTTCAATCTTTTCCTCTTTATGCTGTTCCATTTCATAGAGATGATGCAAAAAAAGGTCTATGTTAAACCTTCCTGAAATTCTGGCTCTATGTTCCTGATAGCTTCAATCTTTTCTTCTTTATGCTGTTCCATTTCATAGAGATGATGCAAAAAAAGGTCTATGTTAAACCTTCCTGAAATTCTGGCTCTATGTTTCTGGTAGCTTCCATCTTTTCTCCTTTATGCTGTTCTATTTCATAGAGATGATGCAAAAAAAGGGTCTGTTTTAAACCTTCCTGAAATTCTGGCTCTATGTTTCTGGTGGCTTCAATCTTTTCTTCTTTATGCTGTTCCATTTCATAAAGATGATGCAAATAGGTCTACTTTTAGCTATGTTTGGCATCGTGGATGTGCTTTAGATTTAGATTTTTGGTTGCTAAAAGTTGGATGCTTGGGGGTGAGAGTGGATGATTTTTCAAGTGGACTGTTTTAGATTCTCATTTTAATTGTGTAATCCTATTTCTTTTCAGCAAAGAGACCAGGCAAATGGGGTGTTAAAGAGAAGCTGTGGAACTTAGAGCTCTCAGATTTATCTTAATGTTGGTTTTCAGCTTGCTATGGACTACCTAAGTTATTTTATCCTATCTAAACGATTTCCTTTTTCATTAACTGGGCATAGATGGGAATGGTGAGGTAGAGGAAGAGCAGGGCAAGGCTTGCACTCAAGTGAACAGCTATTTTCACCTTCCTTTTGTCTTGTTATGTTTCAGGTATACAAATGCTCTCAGTCCAGCCAGACACCAAGCCGAAAGGTTGTGCTGGCTGCAACCGTAAGATTAAAGACCGCTATCTTCTAAAGGCCCTGGACAAATATTGGCATGAAGACTGCTTGAAATGTGCCTGCTGTGACTGTCGCCTGGGGGAGGTGGGCTCTACCTTGTACACCAAAGCCAACCTTATCCTTTGTCGCAGAGACTATCTGAGGTAGGCTACATCTTTCTTGGACGTTCGCTGCTGAGCCTGTTACACCTCTTCAGTCTTTCCTGTGTAGTCACTGTTATGGAAGTGACGCTCGAGCGCTGCAAGGCTGAGTGTATGTGGAGGATGAGGAAACAAATACAGCATTATGGAGACAAAATCTGCATCAAAAATTGATGTCTTTGATATTTTGAATATTAACCAGGTCAGGCAGGTGGATGCCAGTTTGCTATTGCTAGGGGTCCTGTGCTCAAAGGACAAGGAGAATAGAGTAATCCCCACGATGCTTCCTACAGCATCGTGGTCCTGGGGAGCTGGTGGTCTCCAGATCCTCCTTGCAGTATGGTGCTGGCCAAGTATAGTGGCCTGTGGGTTTCATCAGCTCTAGTGCAGGGTTTGAACTCACTGAGGAGTGCTTAGCTCATCTTTTCTTAGCCACTTTCATGCTCTTTTTTTACTAAGGGGTTTAATTTGTGGTGCTGGAAGCTTTTATGAATGTAGACATTTGAAGCTGGATCAAGATTACCAACTGTCTTCCACGTGCTAAGCAACCATACCCAAATCCAGTCTGTCCTGCTTTTTAGCCTGGTAGCCTGGGTGGGACATGGGGCAACCTGTTCCCACTTCCAGAGATAAGCAACCGTCTGATTTTCTATCATCTTCTTTGCATGTGGAACAATGTTCTTGGAGGTCTAACTATTGATGAGCAGCACTGGCCAGTTTATCTGCAGGTTGCATGTGAATCAATAGGGCTGCTTTGCAGAAGTAAAGTTTAATCAGCAAGTTTAGTCTCCCTAGGCTCTCAATTGTAAATAGAGAAGGAAGACTCAGGGGTGATTCAGATCACCCATTTGCTATAAGAACACCTCTCCTCCCTTCCCTGTAGAGGCGGTCTAATGAGACTAGCTGCTCCAGGCTGATGTGAACGCCTGGGAATACTCCCTCTGCCATTTCCTCTTACAGGGGCATTCAAGTCAGTAATACATTGGGGGAAAATTAAAATTCCCTTTGAATGCATTAGCTTACAAGTTCAGTTTAAGCACAGGTATCAAACAGGAGGCTTCCACACGCTGCTCGGTTCCCAGCTTGCGCTGCATGGGTTGACTGAAACAGGAATCAAGACTAAGGCATTGTTAGTAAGTGTTGGTCCTCTGGCTTCCCACACCACAGCCTGCTGTTGTTGGCTTGGAACAAAAAACTTTTGCAAAGACATTGTAGATTTGTTGAGCTGGGGCTGCAAGGCAGATCAGGGGGTTTGGGGCATGGGCTTTGGGGCTACTTGTTGGTAAAATACACTCTTCTACCATTTAAAACTCTGAACTGAATGCAAGGTGATGTGCTGGGGGTTTAGCATAAAGTCTGCATCTTAAAGCCATTGTGTTAAAACTGCCAAAGAACTAGATCAGGGAATCTGACTTCTAAATACTGGCAGGGAACTGCTCCAATAGAACTGTTGTGCATGAAGGTGGGTACCTTGTGATCGTCAAGCCTGTGTCTGCAGAGAGGAGTTAAAGCTTCCTGGGGGAAGGCAACACTCATCCTTATTTTTAAAACCCATTTTAAGACTCTTTCTACAAGTGCTTGAGCAGTAAGAAAACTTTGCTATGGCTTTTTCACCCAGTCAGTCCAAATTTACTGGAAGCTTTGAACAACCTCCCAGGTGCAGCAGATACAGTGCTTTAAAATCGGATGTTAAAAAAACAAACCAGGAGTGACCTAGTAGCAGAGATACTAGCAAAGCATTTCCTCAGCAGAGATGCACATTCAGAGGCATCTCTGGTCTTTGAAGGTCTAGCAGGAGTGAATATTTTGCTAAGAGATGGTTTAAATTTATACTAACAGCTGAGAGAAAAGAAACTTTGAAGTCTATCAAGGCCATGGTCAACATTTGTGTTTTGGTTGGTTGCTCATAGACATTATTTTGCACCAGTGAAACCAGCAAACATATGAGGGGGGGAGAGAAAAAGGCATCAGATTTTTGTCTCTGGGTTGATCAAGCCTTAATGAAGCTATCTTGTCACGAGCATTCTCTTAGTGATTTGTTCACACACATTATTTTGCACCAGTTGAAACAGCAACTATGAGGAGGGGGTAAAAGAAAAGGCATCAGATTTTTGTCTCTGGGTTTATCAAGCCTTATTAAAGCTATCTTGTCACGAGCATTCTCTTAGTGATTTGTTCACACACATTATTTTGCACCAGTGAAACCAGCAAATATGAGGAGGGAGTAAAAGAAAAGGCATCAGATTTTTGTCTCTGGGTTTATCAAGCCTTAATGAAGCTATCTTGTCACGAGCATTCTCTTAGTGATTCCTGTAAGTGCATAGATTTAAACTTGGTATTTACACTAAACTTCAAACTGATGCACTTAAGGTAATTGCAGATAGTCATTTGCCTCATTGCATCTTATCTACTTAGTTATGCAGTGAACCTATAAAAGTGATCTTTTTAGTGCTAATGCAGAAACTAGTTAAATGTTCTCTAGCTTTGTAGTCGAATAAGCTTTCATATTTAGCAACCCACTTGATATGAATGTAAAGAACAAATTGCTTTGTACTAATGATCAGATTAGGGTTCGATTACAGTTTCCAGCTACCCTCTTAATTTTTACTCTTTTTAACCATTAAGGGAGCCTTTGCTACGTAGAGAACTGTTCTGGCTTCCTATTAATTTCCGTGGTGCCCTCTAGAGGATCTGTGGCTTGCTCGATACTGTAAAGAGTGAAATTGCTTATTAACTTGTCTCTCTGTGTTCATTGTGTCTTTCAATAAGACAGCCATTCTACAGATGCTAGGAGCAATAACGTGGCCAGTTTGGGGGCTTTAACATTCACAGTTAAAATTACTAAGCTCTGTGATTGTGTCTTTGGCTGTTGGCAAAGGTAATTGCAGTATCTCTCTCCTAGAGATGCCTGCCAAAAAGGTAAATGCTCCCTCGGCCCTGACCCATGCTTGTGTGCTGCAGTTGAGCCCTGAGATACCCTCTTTGGTGGGCTTTTAATAAGCACTCTGTTCTCTTCAGCACTTTGAAACTTGCTTTGCTTTAGCTCTCTCCTTCTGTAAAATTAGTTTAGCTTTAGTCTATGGAAACCTTGTTCTCCAAGGTGGGGGTTGAGGGGGATGGAGGCACCGTCCCTGGGGGTCTTCAAGAAAAGACTGGATGAGGCACTTAGTGCCATGGTCTAGTTGATTGGATAGGGCAGGGTGATAGGTTGGACTGGATGATCTTGGAAGTCTCTTCCAACCTGGTTGATTCTATGATTCTATGATTCTATGGAGGAGACCTTTAACGAGGTAAGGAGCTTGGAAAAGTGCTTTGGGCTTGAGAGGCTTTGCTGTGGTGTCTGAGTCATGTCAGTCACGGCGGTGGTTTCAGAGGTGGCCTTCCACACCAAGGATATTAGGGTGGCCGCAACAGGAGTGAGCTGTGTTCTGTTAACAAGGCTGAGAACGGACTAGAGCAAGAGAAAGGACTCAGTATTAGAAGTAACAGACTCTGTGAAAATGATATGCAGAGTGTAATTCCCCCGCAGGCTTCTGTCTCCTGCTCATACACTCTTGGGTTAGAAAGTGAAGACTCAATTTAAGGAAGTTAGGTTTGTGCCAGTGTTTCAAATCCATTTGCACTAAGTGAAATATGCACGAAAGGTGTGGGTTTTCCCTCACCTCACCACCACCCCACACCCCCTCCCCTTCTTTTCTCCCTCCAGAGCTGTACAGTGACATCTTAATGTATCAACCTATCCTGCCCTGTCCTTTCCTCTGACTGGCAGCACGTCCATTTACCAGCACAATATTCCCTTTGAAATCTGTCATTACTGCCATTAATGACCAGTCGTTATGTTAACAACCGTTGGGCTGTTAACATGTCAAACTGGTTGTTAACTGGGATGTTATTACTTATTTAAACTGCAGGTATGAGTTGCATGAAATGCGCTCTGCTCGTGCGCTCCGAACCGCTCCTGCTCAAAGCAGTCGGGAAACAGCAAAGCATTTGCCTTTGGGGTGCCAAGGGATTTGCTTTCTGTTCCATCTGCTCATTTGATTTCTCTGTGGTCCCGAGGTCCTCCCATCCCCGGGCAGGCTCCTAATTTCAGGTGCCGCTAATCATATCTCTCTTTAGCCTTGCGAGTAAGCGGGCAGCCACGGACGCTTCCAGATGCACGGTAATGCCTGCCACGTAGCTGAGATTAATATCTGGCCTCTAAAAGTGTAAAATGAAAGCCCAACAATTACATGTAACTCAGTTGTATTAAATAATGAGCTTCCTCGGATGCAGGGAAAATATGAAAGTACAGCTGCGTGAAGCTAGCAGCAATGTAGGTCAATCACCCTTTTCACTTAGGTTTTTAACTACGCAAACCCTGCTGAGCGACCAATGACTACAAAGTGCTGTTTCATTCCTATTTAATTTTGGCAGCATTTTACTGAAGAGCAGGCATTCATGCAGCTAAATTATCTCCACCGCTTCTAGTTTTAACTCCAGCTCCGTGACACCAAGCGGTGGAGCGCGTATCTCTTAGTAAACACAAAGAATAAGCTCTCTGCCTGGCTTTATTTGTTTATTTTATCTTTTCAATCCATTTCTTTAATGGAAACCTGAATTAGAACTTTTATTCCTACCTTGCATAATTTCCCTAGCCAAGCAAACAGATCATGGTGGGGGGGGGGGGGGGAAATAGATTGGTGAATGTAATGGGGTCGAATTTTGGCACTTAAACACGTCTAGAACTTTGTTGGTGATGGGAGAGGGTAGTGACAGAAAAGTCTACCCACCCACCCCCTCCACGCACACACACACAACCTTCAGCCTTGGTGTTGGCTTTTAAAATCTGCAGCACATTTATGTACAAAGTGCCACTGAACAGCTGTGAAGATGTCCTGAAGACAGGGGCAGGTTGTGATGCTTTGGGAGTTACCCCCCTCCCCTCCCGTGAAATCACCCAGACTAGACTCAGCCAGCTGGAAGTTAAGGAATGGAGGTTTGTGCTCACAGCTTAGCACAATAGACAAGCAGAGAGTTACAAAGTATCACAAATGTATACAGCTATATACAAGTTAAACAGAAGTAGTTAAACAGTTAAACAATACTCTTCCCAGAAAGCAGAGTCCCCAGGAGGGGCTCCCAACCACCCTTCCACCTCCTTCCCACCCTTCTACCTTACCCCAGCGTATACCTTATGTGCCAGGTGAGTTTGGTGGAGTAGCAAGGGGGAGTTAGAAAGCAGAAGGATTAGTTACACAGAAACAGCCCAGGGCACCCACTGTGACAGACACACACACACAGACTCTCCCACTCTGTCCTATCTGTTTTGTGTCCTTGTTTTCATACACCTCAGCAAGCCTATGAGTGAAGCAGCCATCACCATTGTTTCCTTTTTACAGCCTATAATCTAATTTCTCTCACTACAATATCCCAGTTAGCCTCACACCAGCACACAGAGCATCTTAGATGGTTGTTGGTTTGGTTTTCTTTCCCACTTGCTGGCTCCAAGACCTGAGACAAGCCAAAGTTTTTGAAATGCATCTATTGGATGAGATCATGTAAATAACGAGACATGACTACAGAAAGGGAAGTGTTCAACCCTGAGCCTTGTAGTGAGGCTGCATCCTCTCTAAAATATTTAGCTTGTGAAAGGATAGAGAGTGAAAAAGAGTAGAGTTTAGGAAGCAGCCTTTTCCTGTACAACTGCTTGCACTCTAAAGGCAATTATTATTTAAAAAAAATATTCTGTAGGAGTACTTAGACTTAAAATGTCTTACAGCCTGGCACTGCTCAGCAGATCCTGCTCCTCTCCCATGCTGTGGCAAGTGCAATATTAAATATTGCAACCCCCTAAGTTATCAGCTCTGTCGAATGTATGTGTAAACACCTTGTGTGGCTATTCTCACAGGCAGTGGGCTATGTTGGCAAAATTAAGTGTATAATTCAGCATATTTTAATGTATTTCTTTTTTAAAGGCAGTAATACTCTCTCTCACACAAACTGACAAAGGTCTGGAAACCCACAAAACACCGTAAGAGTTCTTGAAGGGATAAAGATGTACTCCAAAGAGTGATGCACGCATGCGCAGTTAATCCACTCCAACTTGCAAAGAGTAGTGGCTTTGATTTACAACCATGGAATCAAGCAGGTTGGAAGAGACCTCCAAGCTCAGCCAGTCCAACCTAGCACCCAGCCCTGGCCAATCAACCAGACCATGGCACTAAGTGCCCCAGCCAGGCTTGGCTTCAACACCTCCAGGCACAGCGATGCCACCACCTCCCAGGGCAGCCCATTCCAATGCCAATCACTCTCTCTGCCAACAACTTCCTCCTGACATCCAGCCTAGACCTCCCCTGGCACAGCTTGAGACTCTGTCTCCTTCTTCTGTTGCTGCTTGCCTGGCAGAAGAGCCCAACCCCACCTGGCTGCAGCCTCACTTTGAGCAGTTCATAGAATCAGTCAGGGTTGGAAGTGACCACAAGGATCATCTAGTTCCAACCTCCCTGTCACAGGCAGGGATGCCCTACCCTAGATCAGGACACCCTACCCTAGATCAGGGTAGTTGTATCCAGCAATGAGTTCTTGAAGGGATGAAGATGCACTCCAAGGAGTGATGCACATACAATTAATCCACCCCACCTGGCAAAGAATAGTGGATTTGATTCAGTTACACTTTGGCTAGTCTAGCTCCTTCTTTTTTCAGTTCATCTGTGATAGCTTTTAATAAGAAACATTCAATTAAGCTGTTAAAATGGATGTTTAAGTCATGTTGAAAAGCTGTAAAGTGTGTATACTCGAGTTTGACACTCCTCAGCAGTTCCATGTGTTTCCCTCTTTCTGCTCTGGTATTTTTCTTCAGAGCTGCCAATTTTTATATTATTTTCTTTTTTTAATAATGGTCTTATTTTTAGTGGCTTAAATGACACAGTTTAATTTCCCAGAATGTGAACGTTCCCTTCTCATAAGGCTTCTTGAAAACCAGATGCTTCTTGTGTGTTGTCAAAATACCTCATTAATCCCCTGGAAACGTTCAAAGAATTCCAGGAGACTCCTCAGATGAAAGTATTGTGCCTCTTAAAGGCTGTCCTACAGCTCTTCATTATCTTCCTGCTCTGTGCTGTATTTTGATGGGAAATTATCTTACCACAAAGATTTTTGTCTGTATGTAGCAGCTCAATGTCTCTTAAGAAATGTGGTGATCTGGGGGCAGCCTTGGTCAAGCCTGCAGTGACAGAGAGGGGTGGGATGATGTTCTTGCTGAAAGAGCAGCAGCTCTTAGCGGTTGCTGTAGCCTCTCTCAAAAGAAGAAATGCAACTTTCTTGGTTTCTCCCTTGCCAGATTTTTGCTGAGAGGTGGCTTTGTGACAGTATCTTCCTGAAAACATTTAAGATGATGCCCATATTAAAATGATTTCCCTCAAGAGTAAATATTATCAGCTGTGTTGTGACATGTGGCTTGACATCCAGAGTTTAATTGGAAACTCCGCATTTTTTGGCCAGAAGCATATAGGAAACAATGCTTCTATGTACAGTGTGTCATGGAATCACAGAATCAATCAGGTTAGAAGCAACCTCCAAGACCAAGAACTGCTGCTACTTCATGCCATTACTGCTTCCTATGCTGAAGCAGTGTTAAGCAGAGAATCATAGAATCAGACAGGTTGGAAGAGACCTCCAAGCTCATCCAGTCCAACCTAGCACCCAGCCCTGTCCAATCAACCAGATCATAGAATCAACCAGGTTGGAAGAGACCTCCAATATCAGCCCGTCCAACCTAGCACCCAGCCCTAGCCAACCAACTAGACCATAGAATCTTGTAATTGACCAGGTTGAAAGAGACCTCTAAGATCACCCAGTCCAACCTAGCACCCAGCCCTATCCAGTCAACTAGACCATGGCTTCATCCAGGCTTGGCTTCAACACCTCCAGGGACAGCAACTCCATCACCTGCCTGAGCAGTCAATTCCAAATCCAATCACTCTCTCTGCCAAGAACTTCCTCCTAATAGTGGAAGAATACTTAGATCATACTGCTACAGAGATACCCTACAGAAGTTCTGGTTTCTTCTGTGTAAACAAAGTTAGCTTGTTTTGAAAGTTTGGTTGTTGTTGTTGTTTTGGATTGGTTGGTTTGGGGTTGTTACTTTTGGGCTTGGTGTGTTGGATTCTTAGGTTTTGGTGTGGGTTTTTTTGGTGGTGTTGGTTAGTTTGGGGTTTTGAGATTGTTGTTTTTTGGTTTTTTTTGAGGTTATTATGCTCTAAACTGAAACCCAAGTCTCTACTATATAATTGCAAAGTTGTTACTCAATTTTGTTGTGTTGTGTTTGTTGTAGTTGTATTATACTACTTGGCTATTTAAATGGACAGCATTGTCCCACACTTTCAGAACCCTAACTGCAGGGATTGCTTCCTCTTTAAAATTCCTCACCAAAGTGAAATTATATTCCTAGTGGATTTGGCACCCAAAATGGACAGTGTTGTAGTGCTGAATTAAATTGGCTGTAACTATCACTGTCCTCAAGGATCCACGTTTTGAGGTTAGCCTGCTAAATGCGTTGCGTTTTCTCACGGCTGACTTCCCAATGGATTCCTTAGTATGATAATGGATCAATGGATCATGTGCTAAATACATCTAGGTAATAGTCACAGGATTTTGTTGCTTTTGTTTTTTTTTTTAATTATTATTATTATCTTTTTGCTGCCAAAATACTTTTGGAGTTCTGGAGACACAAATAGCTGAGGCAATCAGCCTACCTCGTCAAGAAGCTTTACGTGGTTTGCACCTGCCGCCTCGTAACGCAGTTCTGGTACTGCTGTTTCACACCTTCCTGAGGCTGCTTTTTGCATGTTCTGAATCAATTAGCCTTTGGCACTTGAGTCTCATTGTATGTGGTTGGTACTTCTTAAAATGCCTATGGGTGCCAGTACATCTATGTTTTAAGAGAAAAGGCTGTTTAAGTCCTCTCTGGAATGTGCTGCTTTTTCAGTTGTATGTAGGACTCAATCAGTCTATCTTCCTGGGGAAAAAGAAAAGCTAGGTGGAAGAGCTGATCAGGAAACAACCAACCAACCAAATCTGTAATGGGCTAGAGAGAGCCAACATCTGCATTTACAGAAGCTGCTGTTTCTGCTTCTTTCTAATATCCAGAAAGGCACTAAAACAAATACAACCCCTGAAACATAGCCTGGGTCAGAAATTCACAGAAGCAGCATCTGATCTTGAGCAAACACTAGAGAGAACGTGAATTGCTTAAACAGGATAAGTAGTTGAGATAGCTTTGATCTTTACCAAGCCCTGTATCCAAATGAAGCAGCATACAGCTTAAGGTGCCTGGCCTGCTCGTGTCCCCTCTGCACATCTGCCTGCTATGATACTTGAGCTCCTGTGTGTGCAAAAACCACGGCGCAGTTCTGCAGCCCACGTTCTGCAGGTGCTTGCAATGTGGCCCTGCCCCCCAAAGCCAACTCAGGTGGGCTTTAAATGTATGCTAAAAATGAAGCATCTCCATAGCCCCATGGCATTCAGTGAGGGTAGCTGCAGGCTTAATTTGAGCACGTGCTAAAACGGTGCCAGTAGAGCACAGGCACAATTCAATCCCTCTTCCTGCCTCGCATCAGAGCCGCAGCTACCGGAGAGCCTTTGGCACCTCTTTTCCAGAGATGTGCTGACTGGAGGCTATTTGGGATATTTTAATGAGGGAAATTAGATTCTAGGCTGTGAAAACAAAAACAATGGTGATGTCTACTGCACTCATAGGCTTGCTGAGATGTGTGAAAAACAAGAACACAGACATAGATAAGAGAGTGTGTGTGTGTGTCTGCTGCAGTCGTGGTCTGTGCTTTCCTCCCTGGGCTGCTTCTGTGTAACTAAATCCTTCTGCTTCTAACCCCCCTTGCCCATCCTCCAGACTCACCTTGCACATAAGGTATACCCTGGGATAAGGTAGAGGGGTGTAAAGGAGGTGGAAGGGTGATTGGGAGCCCCTCCTGGGGACTCTGGTTTCTGGGAGGGCTGCTGTGTTTCTGTGTTACCTTTAACTTGTATATTGCTGTCTGTAGCTGTGTATCTTTGTAATACATTGTAACTACCTGTTTGTTGCGCTAAGCTGTGAATATAAAGCTTCAGTCCTCAACTTCCAGCTGTCTGAGTCTGGTCTGAGTGATTTGATACGAGTTGGGAAGCAGGTATAACTCCCAAACCATCACAAAAGACTACAGTGGCCTCAGATTTTAACTGCAAAACACTTTCCTTTGGGATTAGAGTGATCCCTGTGTATCAGTGCTACGACAAAGTACAACACGAGAACTTTTCTTCCCTCTAATGGAAAACTCTCTCCTTTTAGAGAGGAGGAGAGCATGTTCAGCTCTGAAATGGCACTCCCTTGGAAATTCTGCTGCAGGTCTTCCACAAAGTGACATTCTGCAATACTCAGTTTTAAGCTTTTCATCTGCAAAGAAATGATTCTGTGTTCTGTTGGCATGCAGTGGATAAAAGTGAGAATTGCACAGCCTGCAAAGAGAAAATTATTTTGGAGGGGGCAAGAGCAGAGAACATGAGGGATTTTACTGTGTCTTTTCTGTGTTTGGAGGAGGTGAGAGTGAGGTGATTCTGTGCTCCACAACCTCCCTGGGCCACCTGTGCCAGTGTCTCACCACCCTCACTGCAAAGAACCCTTTCCTAACATCCAGTTTGAATCTTCCCTCTACCAGTTTAAACCTCATCCTGTCATTACAAGACCTTGTCAATAGTCCCTCCCCAGCCTTCCTGTAGCCCCCTTCAGATACTGGAAGGCAACTCCAAGATCTCCTCCAAGCCTTCTCCTCTCCAGGCTGCAGAGTCCCAACTCTCTCAGCCTGTCCTCACAGGAGAACTGCTGCAGCCCTCTGAGCATCTTCGTGCCCTCCTCTGGAATTGCTTTAACAGTTCCATGTCCTTGTGTTAGGGGGGGTCCAGAACTGCACACAGGACTCCAAGTGGGGTCTGAGGAGAGCAGACTAAAGGGGCAGAATCCCCTCCAGGTGGCATTTATGCATATACAGGTTTAATAATTAATTCCCTTCCCCTTTAAATACATCTGCTCTAAGAAACAGAAGAATTTATTATTACTGATCAACTCCTAAAACTAGTTCCACTGAACATGGCTTAACTTTATGATAGGTTTTTAAGGCTGGATTTTTGGGTAGTGATAAGTGAGTTACAGGCTATGGATTAGGGACAGCAATAACAATTGCACTCACTGCAAATTATCATTTGTCTTCTGTTCCTGTGGATGCTTCTATATAAATCTGTTTTTTTTTCCTACTGAAGCCAGGACTGTTAGCCTCAGAGCTCCTATTGACTCTCCAAATTTGCATGTAAAAAGTAAGATCATATTTGTTTTAGTCTTCCTCTAAAGAAGCAGATTGCATCTCCCCGCTTCCTAATCTGTGCTAAACAATTTCTGTTTCACACAGAATTCAGAAGTTCCTAGGGCTTGAGGTCTGGGGTTGCAAAAACATCCTCAGAAGTGTTTTTTGCAGGATTCTCATAATCCAAACTTGTCTGCCTTAGAGTGTTAAGAAATGAGCAAGGGCAGTCTCAATAAGGAGCTGTTCTCTGCTAGTTTCTGCATGCCTCCCTATTTAATTTGCAGCCTAATATGTTTCCAAACTCTGTGTACTAAGATAACATTAACCCTAATCCTACAAATGTATACCACATGCTTAGCTTGATGTCCCCTGAATAATCTTATTGAAAGCTATTGGGCCTGTTAATTTAGGAACATGCCTTAGTGGAGCCAAATGTTTAAAGGCTTTGTCTGCAAACTGATCTTAAATTGCTGTGTCTTTGGTTTTTGTGTACTCTGTACTTGTATGTATTCTGTACTGTTGTGTATGTGATGGTTTGGGAGTTACCTGCCCTCCCCCCAGACTAGACTCAGCTGGCTGGAATTTAAGGAATGAATCTTTATATTCACAGTTTAACACAATTTACAAGCAGAGAGTTACAATATATTCCAAGTATTTACAGCCACAAACAAGTTAAAAGTAATACAGAAACATAATAACCCTCCCAGAAACCAGAGTTCCCAGAAGGGACTCCCAACCACCCTTCCATCTTCTTCCCTCCCCTCTGCCTTATCCCAGAGTCTGCCTTACGTGCAAGGTGGGTTGGGAGGGTCAGTAAGGGGGGTTTAGAAGCAGAATGATTGGTTGGGTTACACAGATCCAGGCAGAGCAGCAGAAGCCCAGGGAGAAAACACAGACACCCAACTCTGGCAGATGGAACTGTTCTATCTGGTTTTGTGTCTAGCCTATGAGTGCAGCAGCCATCACCACTGGTTCCTTTTCATAGCCTATGAGTGCAGCAGCCACCACCACTGGTTCCTTTTCATAGCCTATGAGTGCAGCAGCCACCACCACTGGTTCCTTTTCACAGCCTATGAGTGCAGCAGCCACCACCACTGGTTCCTTTTCACAGCCTATGAGTGCAGCAGCCACCACCACTGGTTCCTTTTCACAGCCTATGAGTGCAGCAGCCACCACCACTGGTTCCTTTTCACAGCCTATGAGTGCAGCAGCCACCACCACTTGTTCCTTTTCACAGCCTATGAGTGCAGCAGCCATCACCACTGGTTCCTTTTCACAGCCTATGAGTGCAGCAGCCACCACCACTGGTTCCTTTTCACAGCCTATGAGTGCAGCAGCTACCACCACTGGTTCCTTTTCACAGCCTATGAGTGCAGCAGCCACCACCACTGGTTCCTTTTCACAGCCTATGAGTGCAGCAGCCACCACCACTGGTTCCTTTTCACAGCCTATGAGTGCAGCAGCCACCACCACTGGTTCCTTTTCACAGCCTATGAGTGCAGCAGCCATCACCACTGGTTCCTTTTCACAGCCTATGAGTGCAGCAGCCACCACCACTGGTTCCTTTTCACAGCCTATGAGTGCAGCAGCTACCACCACTGGTTCCTTTTCACAGCCTATGAGTGCAGCAGCCACCACCACTGGTTCCTTTTCACAGCCTATGAGTGCAGCAGCCACCACCACTGGTTCCTTTTCACAGCCTATGAGTGCAGCAGCCACCACCACTGGTTCCTTTTCACAGCCTATGAGTGCAGCAGCCACCACCACTGGTTCCTTTTCACAGCCTATGAGTGCAGCAGCCATCACCACTGGTTCCTTTTCACAGCCTATGAGTGCAGCAGCCATCACCACTGGTTCCTTTTCACAGCCTATGAGTGCAGCAGCCACCACCACTGGTTCCTTTTCACAGCCTATGAGTGCAGCAGCCACCACCACTGGTTCCTTTTCACAGCCTATGAGTGCAGCAGCCACCACCACTGGTTCCTTTTCACAGCCTATGAGTGCAGCAGCCACCACCACTGCTTCCTTTTCATAGAATCATAGAATCAGCCAGGTTGGAAGAGACCTCCAAGCTCTTCCAGTGCAACCTAGCACCCAGCCCTATTCAGTCAACTAGGCCATGGCACTAAGTGCCTCAACCAGTCTTGTCACAGCCTATAATCTATTTTCTCTCATTCAAATATTCCACTGAGCCTCAAACCAGCACGGTGTACTCTGTACTTTTGTGTAGTATCTACAATTACCCCTACCCACAGCATGGCATCCTTCTCTGGCCACCTGGTCCAGGAAAAGCTGAAACCTACAGCTCTGCTCTTGGCCAGGCATCTTGCTGCCCTGTCCAGGACATCACTCAAGAGTTTTGTTGCCTGTAAGAAGCTTGCTCTGTTTCTCTTTGGCAGACAGGATGGTCCTTTGTATGCTAATCTTGCCTACTACCACCCCCAAACCGAAGTGCTGGTGGGTGACTCGAGCGTGTAACTCTGGGCTTGTCTCTACATCCCACTGGCAGCTCAGGGACTCTGCTCTCCATAGTTTTCCTGAGAGAAAACAAGCGGTAGGAGAAGGGACAGAGCTGTACTGAAACTGGGATTTAGTGGTGATGTTTGTGACTCTTGAGTTCTTGATTCACTTTCTCCTCAAATCCCAAACTTGTGCTAACAAACCTGTCCTGTGTCATCAGCAGCTTTAGGCTTCTAGGAGGCTGTGATCATGTTTATTAAGATCCTCAGTTCCTGCCTTTTTATGCTCCAGATAGTAGTATTGAAAAAGCAAAACTCCAGCATGAGATTGACTACTTCTAACAGGGAACACTAAAAAGTACATTAAAATACCTGTTCTTTCTGCTCAGAATGTCACTTGTTAAAACAGCCTTAAAGCCTAGAAGAAACCCTACAAACACTGCAGCAAATGTGCTGGGTTTAATGAGCCTGGCTGCAGCCTGAAGTTTGTTAGCCAAGAGCACTTCCCCCAGCACCTTCTTACCTGGTTCATAACTGCCAGCAAAAGGAGTCAGTGGGCAGAAGAGAAGAGAGGTGGCTACTTGCACCCAGCCAGGGGTGGCTGCCTTCTGTGCTCTTCCCAAGGCCTTTTCTCATGGCAGCCCCTGATGGTTCCCTGTCAGGGTCCCAGTTCCTCTGTCTCCAGATGCAGAGCTCTCTGCACATTTTCCTGTAATAGCTAAAGCAGCATCCTGTAGACTGAACAGGAGCCAGCAGTGTGCCCAGGTGGGCAGCAGAGCCAATGGCATCCTGGGCTGGCTCAGGAGCAGTGTGGGCAGCAGGACAAGGGAGGTTCTTCTGCCCCTGTGCTCAGCACTGCTCAGGCCACAGCTTGAGTGCTGTGTCCAGTTCTGCCTGGACTGGATGGTCTTGAAGGTCTCTTCCAACCTGCTTGATTCTGTGATTCTCTCTGTTCCTTGTGTCCTCATCTGATAATTGCAGGTAAAATACACATGTGCCTTCTACAAGAGCACATCTGAAACGGGCATGGAAGGTGGCAGTGCCCACTGCAAGGTTCTGACAGTGTAGTAGTTCGGAGGTGAGCACAAGCACAGCTGCCTCCTGCTGTAGTGAGCAGATAATTACTTTGATCTGCTTCTTTTCCCTCCCTTACACCAAAATCTCTACTAAAAGACCCCAGAGCTTTAGTTTCCTCTGAGTAAAAGCTGCTCTTTATTTCCATATGTACTGGAATTGGTCAGATTATCACTCTTGATAGAAATGTACTGTGGCTGAACAAATAACTCTGGTTCAACTGTTCTAAGTAATCTTACTACTAATCATGCAGTCTTGCCATGCTGGCAGATAACCACTTTTTGTCCTGGCCTGCTGAAAAGGTGGTTTGCACCTAATTTCATATGTGTCTGTGTATAAATGCATTTATGAGGCCATCTTAGCAAGTGTGCAATCACTTCATACTTCTTTTGTGTCTTGATGCTCATATTTCAAGCACTGCAAAGCCTCCTCTTCTGAAGGGCCATCTCCTTCTCCTCAGAAGCTGATCCTTCTGGGTTTGAGGTGTGCTTTTTGGGAACAGTTGGTTCTTGCCAACAGCTTCTCCTGTTTAGCTTATTGGTGCAATACTAGAATCATGAATCAGTCAGGGTTGGAAGGGACCACAAGGAGCAGCCAGTTCCAACCCCCCTGCCATGCCCAGGGACACCCTACCCTAGAGCAGGCTGCACACAGCCTCAGCCAGCCTGGCCTGAAACACCTCCAGCCATGGGGCCTCAACCACCTCCCTGGGCAACCCATTCCAGCCTCTCACCACTCTCATGCTCAGCAACTTCCTCCTCCCCTCCAGCCTGACTCTCCCCACCTCCAGCTTTGCTCCATTCCCCCCACTCCTCTCACTCTCTGACAGCTTAAAAAGTCCCTCCCCAGCTTTTTTGTAGCCCCCTTCAGATGCTGGAAGGCCACAAGAAGGTCACCTGGGAGCCTCCTCTGCTCCAGCCTGCACAGCCCCAACTCTTTCAGTCTGTGCTCACAGCATTGCTGCTGCAGCCCTCTGAGCATCCTCCTGGCCCTGCTCTGGACACTCTCCAGCATCTCCACAGCCCTCTTGTCCCAGGGGCTCCAGAACAGGCTGCAGTAGAATCATAGAATCAACCATATTGAATGAAACCTCCAAGATCATCCAGACCAACCTATCACCCAGCCCTAATTCCTTCTTTCACCCTCTCCACATCCCTCTTCTGTTGCTTTGAGCAGAGTATCAAAAAAGCAGGTAGAGGGACAAGTATTCCTTTTTTTTTTCTCACAGAACAAAAAGAAGGGGGGGGGGGGGGGGGGGGGGGGAAATTTAGACAATTGTTTTCAAGTGTGCTTAGTTTCTCAGCACACCTCAGTGGAAAGATCTGAGTTTTGATGGTGTAAGCTTGGCAACCACTATCCCTGCAAAACACTCAGTAACCAAACCTCTTACCTTACCAACTATGAGGAACTGTTTTTATACATGCTTTTAAGCACTGCTTCTTTGACCATAGAATCAGCCAGTTTGGAAGAGAGCTCCAAGCTCAGCCAGTCCAACCTAGCACCCAGCCCTGGCCAATCAACCAGACCATGGCACTAAGTGCCCCAGCCAGGCTTTTTTGAGCACCTCATTCTAGTAACTCCTCCAGAACAAAGGTATGAAAACTACTCACAGGCACTGACTGGAGAACAGATGAAACATCACATGCAGCAGGCCTGAGGATGGCTAAATTAGAGCAGCAGACATTTGGCTTTGCCAGATTTCAAATGTCAACACCAAAAGGCAGGCTGGGAAAAAAAAAAGTTGCAGTAAAGGGGCAAGAAGGAATAAAGCCTTGAAGTCAGAGCCTGCTGCTATATTTACCCTAACCTAAATGCTGTCTAGTCACACTCATCATATTTATACTGGATGCTTCTCCTCGTGGTCCTAACTACGCCGAACGCTGCTGCTTCTTTAATGCAATCTCTAAAGGTCAATCAAGTTAAAGAGTCAGGCTGATGAGATTAGCTATTGCTTTAAAAATGACCAAAACTAATGTGAGTGGAGAGAGGTCTGAACATGTCTCCAATGTAATCCTGTCTGGTTTGCTCCAGGTTCCTGGAGCTTTTCCTGGAAACACTGTGTGAGCTGAACTGATCTACTTTAGCGCTGAGTGTCCTTTCTCCTTCTCTGGTGATAGCTGAGGTATCTGCATGTTCTTGGGGAGAGAGGAGGGAGTCTTTTGGGCACAGGACAAAAATAAAATGACATATTTAAGTGCCTTTTTTTTTTTTTTTCTCCTTCCCCCTTTTTTAATCCTCTGGGGAGATTTTACTATCTGAGTTGTGTGCAGTGAGCAGGGATTTTTCATTTCATACATCATTCACGACTTGCTGCAGTGATTCCAAAAGTCACACAAGATGAGTTGCTGCTTGCACCAAAGCAGAGAATTTTTAGCTTCTCAGTTTTAACAATGTGTGTCAGAGCTTTATTAAGGCTTCACCCGAAGTTTGCACTGGGGGGGTGGGGGTGTGATGCCAGGTGTTGGAGGGAAGGAGTAATGTATCCGAGGTCACATATGGGCTGGACACATGGGGGCTGGACTCGATGATCTCCTTGGGTCCCTTCCAGCCTCTAATGTCCTGTGATCCATAATATCCCATGGTATACAGGATCTCCTTGGGTCCATTCCAGCCTCTAATGTCCTGTGATCCCTAATATCCCATGGTATACAGGATCTCCTTGGGTCCATTCCAGCCTCTAATGTCCTGTGATCCCTAATATCCCATGGTATACAGGGTCTCCTTGAGTCCATTCCAGCCTCTAATGTTCTGTGATCCCTAATATCCTGTGGTATATAGTAATGACTATGGCAAGATCCAGCATGTTTTTTTCCTTTCCTTCCTTGTTTCCAGTTGCTGTTTAAGCTTGGTGCACTGGGATCCTCCATTCAAGAGAGATGTTGAGGTGCTGGAAGGTGTCCAGAGAAGGGCAACAAAGCCGGGGAGGGTCCTGGAGCACAGCCCTGTGAGGAGAGGCTGAGGGAGCTGGGGGTGTGCAGCCTGCAGAAGAGGAGGCTCAGGGCAGAGCTCATTGCTGCCTGCAGCTACATGAAGGGAGGCTGTAGCCAGGTGGGGTTGGGCTCTGCTGCCAGGCAAGCAGCAAGAGAAGAAGGGGACACAGTGTGAAGTTGTGGCAGGGGAGGTCTAGGCTGGATGTTCTGAGGAAGTTGTTGGCAGAGAGTGATTGGCATTGGAATGGGCTGCCCAGGGAGGTGGTGGAGTCTGTGTGCCTGGAGGTGTTGAAGCCAAGCCTGGCTGAGGCACTTAGTGCCATGGTCTGGTTGATTGGCCAGGGCTGGGTGCTAGGTTGGTCTGGCTGAGCTTGGAGGTCTCTCCCAACCTGGTTCATTCTATGATTCTATGAAGGAGGGTGAGCAGGTCAGCATCTTTGTCTACATCTTTAAATCTTCTGGTAGCACTGGTGAAGGTTGTTGTTTTCCATTAGGCTGTTTGCACTAACATATTGCTACATGTGAGGTTTGTGTCTGTTTTCACCCTTATATGCATTTATTTAGGCTTAGTCAACACCTTTTCTCCAGCAGTTGTAAAGTGTCTAGGATGATAGATTGAAGGTGAGGGTGATTATAGTTTTAGAAGTATTTTTCATCAGCTTTAGAGGCATTGTAGCACATTCATGAATCTTTAATTGTTATAGTAAAAGAGAGTGGGTAAGGGGAAAACCTTTTCTATCAGTGTCACCTCTGCCTGCTGAAGTTAGGCTGGCCTGTGTCTGTCAGCAGAGCTGACATAGATTAGGATTTATAGAATCATAGAATCAAGCAGGCTGGAAGAGACCTCCAAGATCACCCAGTCCAACCTAGCACCCAGCCCTAAGCTCCACCATCAACAGATTGCTCAGGGGGGGTATCCTCTCTTTCTTTTCTGTGAAATCCTGACATGAAACAAATCAGACTTTAAACACAGCTCAAAAATGCTGTTATTTTACTAAGGGTTAATTATTTTTAAGGGAGAATTAAGGGGTGGATCTACTTCTGCATTTGTTAAAGGGTAATGATTTTTAAGGGAGAATTAAAGGGATCTACTTCTACATTTACTAAAGGGTAGTTATTTTTAAGGGAGAATTAAAGGGATCTACTTCTACATTTGTTAAAGGGTAGTTCTTTTTAAAGGAGGATTAAGGGGATCTGTTTCTACATTTATTAAAGGGTAATGATTTTTAAGGGAGAATTATGAATGGATACCCCAGGCTCTGGACAGATGGGTGAGCATCTTGTTATACAGTGTCAGTGTAGCAGTTACCATCCCCGTGCCCAGGGTGGGCTCTCTGGCTTTTGTCTGTGACCTCAAGGAATCAAGCAGCCTAATTACCTGGCAGCCCTTACAGATCACCAAGACAGAGTTGTTACTGATGCCCTGGCATAGCAGTCATTAGCAATGAAGGCATGCAAATATGTTGAGTTATTACCTTTAGTGTTTTGGGGAGGGGTTGTTGTGTTTTTGTAGTGATGCCTCCAAAGGCAGGCTAGAGAGAAGGGGGCAGGCTTCTCCAGGAGACAGGCCAGCCCTCCCCTGTGCAAAAGGCAAGGGGGAAAGCACCTCTGGCAGGCCCAAGCTGCACAAATACCCTGAGCTGTCATTATGTTTCTGTGGTGCAGATGACAGGGCAGGTAAATGCTCCCCCTCGTGTTGTGGGGGCATGGGAGGGGAAAGACTGCAGACCTTGTAATGGGATGGTCAGGACAGGCAAAGACAAGCTCTGCACCTGGAAGGCTCCACAAAGTAGCTGTCTGAGCAACGTTGGTTGGTGTGACAGAACCTCAGATCCTCCTCCTGCCTCTGCAGTACTCTGTGTCATAGAGTTATAGAGTCATAGACTCAAGCAGGTTGGAAGAGACCTCCAAGCTCAGCCAGTCCAACCTAGCACCCAGCCCTGGGCAATCAACCAGACCATGGCACTAAGTGCCCCAGCCAGGCTTTGCTTCAACACCTCCAGGGATGGAGACTCCACCACCTCCCTGGGCAGCCCATTCCAATGCCAATCACTCTCTCTGCCAACAACTTCCTCCTAACATCCAGCCTAGACCTCCCCTGGCTCAGCTTGAGGCTGTGTCCTTTCTATTCATTCTCAGCCAGGCTTTTCCAGTTGTATGGCTGCTCTCTGTAAGGCCGAGGGAAGCCCTGGTGGGACCCTCCCTGGAGAGATCCTACTGGAGGCTAGACAGACTGCTCCAGAAGCAGTTAAAAGGCCACTAATTGCCATCCCATTCGGTGCCAAAATGTCAGCCTAAGAGTCTTGAAGTTATTTCTGTACCCTCCCAGCTCTGCGCCGCTTCAGCTGCCAACGGAGCTCAGCAGAACGTGGCCACGTCTATCCAGAACATCTGCTGTCAGCTCTCCTTTGGTTCTGCCACGGCAGAATTTGTAGGATGGGCCCTTGGAAGGCAGTTTATGGTCACATTTGCCCCTTCTCATGGCAATCCCCCCTCGGTCGGATGCAGGACCTGCAGAGCCCATTTATCCTGTTCCAGCCCCTTCATCTGGCATTCGCACCTGCAGGAGGGCAGGGATCTGCAAACAGGCTTTGTTATGACAGCTGTCTCCAGATCTTGTAGCAGATGTTGCTGGTGAGATGCAATTTCGTTCCAGCCAAACCTTCTTGAGCTCTGCTGAGGAGATGCACAGAGAATCTCATAAGGCTACAGGCTCTGGCAAAGAAACTCAGCGTTTAGCAGTGCCAGCTACTCTCTATATTTCTTTTTGAAGGCTGTGTGGAGCAAATGATCTCTTCTCTGTCTCTGTGAAACAGCTGTAAATTTCTCTTCCTTTAACCCCCCCACCCATTAAACAAGGTTGGCAACTGCCAGCAGTTATTAGATGCACAATGAACGATGTGCCTAGGATAAAGAGTTGTGTCTCTGCCTCTCCCCATCGACCCGCTGGGTGTTTTGTATGCCAGCACACTCACTTCAAGTATTCCTGGGAAGCAGAAATCCCTGCTAATTTCCATAACAGCCTTTTAAGAAGCCTGGTCACCTTTAAATTTAAAAGGTACTTGCTTCCCCCCCCCCCCATCTCCCCAGCTCCATCCATCCTTTGCTTTAACCTTATTCTCTCTACACACACTGCTGCTTTACCTTTGGGCCCAGAAGATCTAACCAAGCTATTTTTAGCTTACTTTAAGTCAGAGTTTGTGATAATCCCTTTCCAATAACTCCCAGGAGCTAAAAAGCCTTTCTTCATTTTGAGGAAGGAACTTTTAGCCTTACATTTGGACCCAGGACTGCATTATTTCTCTGTTGGCTGCCCAAGGTGTCTGTTCTCTTGAGGGTTAGAAAATGTCCTCTTCTGTTTCTTACAACTAAGATCTTGGGAGTGATTTGCCTACCACAGAAGATAAGATAGAATAGAATAGAATCATCCAGGCTGGAAGAGGCCCCCAAGCTAGAGCAAGAGCTAGGGCAAGAGACCTCCAAGCTCAGCCAGTCCAACCTAGCACCCAGCCCTGGCCAATCAACCAGACCATGGCACTAAGTGCCCCAGCCAGGCTTGGCTTCAACACCTCCAGACACGGTGACTCCACCACCTCCCTGGGCAGCCCATTCCAATGCCAATCACTCTCTCTGCCAAAAACTTCCTCCTAACACCCAGCCTTGACCTCCCCTGGCACAGCTTCACACTGTGTCCCCTTGCAACGTCACCGTGAATTTTGGGGCTGCTGCCATTGCATTTCCTGATGCTGCAACATTGCAGAGTTGGCTGCCTTCCACACAGCAAAGTTTGCCATTTCCCTGCTCCTCTTACCAGGACCCTAGTAAGTGGAAAAACACTTTTATTTGACAAAGTTCTTTTTCCTGCTTATTTCTAGGGAGCAGGCACTAGGGCACTTGTTTAACACCCAACAACAACCACAACCAGCAAAGACCCCAATAAATAAATAAAGAAGATAAATTGCCTACATGATTGTTAGTTAAGCAGCTCAGCAAGAGCCTTGCTATTTGGTCTCTACTATTAAAATATCCCCTAATCCACCTTGCTGGGTTTCTGCCAGCCTTGTAATATTCCATCAAGCCCTTGTTTTGTGAGAAATGTGACAATGCCTCCTTGGCACCTTACAAACCTACAGCCCTCGGCAGTAGTTAATGAGAGGCAGGGGGTTGGTTTTTGGTGGTTTGGGGCTTGGGTTGGAGGGTGGGTTGTTTTTTTTTTTTGTTGTTTTTTAGGTTTGGAGGTTGGTTGGGTTTTTTTTTTTTTTCCCTTGTGCAGGACACAATGAAATTTCAGACAGATGAATGCTAAGAGAGCCCTGTGTACCAAAGGCAATGTTTACTGCGTGTAATACATATCATTGTTTGTCTCCTGTAGTGAAAAATACTTGTGTCACGCTGTTAAAATGTACTCCTGACAGAACAGAGCTTGCTATTATAGGGTCCACTGCTTAAAAAAAAAATGATATGCTGACAGAAATACAATTTAAGGAAATTTAACACCAAGGGGAAGCCAACCATGCAGGCTACTATTAAGGGGCCAAAACTCAAGGCCAGGCTTTTATTAAAACAGGGAGATAGTTTATTTGCTACCTCAGTAGGGAAAGTTTGGAGGGGTGAGGGGAAATAGAAGCAAGAGAAGAAAAAGATCTGACTTGCATCCCTCGGTCTCTAGTGTGGAAAAAAAAAAAATTAATAGAAGCAGCAGTTCAGGAAGAGTTGATTGTGGCAGTGTTGAAGTGAAAGGTTTTAGGAAGGCTTCAGGTTTCTAAGCAGTTGCCTCTGCTGCGGGGCGCTGCAGCGCTGAGGGGTGTGAGAGATTGTTGCTTTGGGGTGCAAGGCACAGCCAGGGCTTTTCCTATCATGAACAGGGAGACCTGGTTAGTTTGAGGCAGTTTGTGCATGCCTCCAACTTCTTCTGTGGTATGAGAAACATTCTGAGATGAACAGTGCCGGGCTTGGTCCTGCTCAGGATCTCTATGGATGATCTAGACCAGGAGACTGAGTCCAGCATCCTGGAGGTGCTCAAAAACAGACTGCATGAGGCACTTAGTGCCATGGGCTGGTTGATTGGATAGGGCTGGGGAATAGGTTGGACTGGATGAGCTTGGAGGTCTCTTCTGATCTGGTTGTTTCTATGATTCTATCAGTAAGTTCGCAGATGACACCAAGCTAGGAGCAGGTGTAGATCTGTTAGAGGGTAGAAGAGCTCTGCAGAGGGATCCTGCCAGACTGGATGGGTGGGCAGAGGGTAAGAGGATGAGACTGAACAAGGCCAAGTGCAGGATTCTACACTTTGGCCACAACAACCCCAAGCAGCACTACAGGCTGGGGACAGAGTGGCTGAGAGCAGCCAGGCAGAGAGGGAGCTGGGGGTGCTGGGAGAGAGGAGCTGAAGAGGAGCCAGCAGTGCCCAGGTGGGCAGCAGAGCCAATGGCATCCTGGGCTGGCTCAGGAGCAGTGTGGGCAGCAGGGCAAGGGAGGTTCTTCTGCCCCTGGGCTCAGCACTGCTCAGGCTACCCCTTGAGTGCTGTGTCCAGTTGTGGGCTCCTCAATTCAAGAGAGATGTTGAGATGCTGGAAACTGTCAAGAGAAGGGCAGCAAAGCAACATTTTTGCATGGGGAGGAGGTTCACTAATTAATGGTTAAGAGTTTTATACCATTGGCAGTCTTCAGGAATGTGACTGCATTGTTGGATAATCCTCCTAGTTAGTTTTTGCATGGTGGTGGATGTGTCAGTCTTACCAGCAGCATCATAAAGTATCCTTTTAGTAAAGGAAATGAGGTTATTATGTGGGAGAAGGGAATGAAAAGAGAACAACAACAACAAAATCAAACCTCTCATCACTTTGATGGGAATAAAAAAACAGTGACTTTCTTCCTGCATTGTGGTAATTATTTATTGTGTTGTGGTTTCCTTGTACCTGATGATCAAATATTGTTAATGAAAAATACAATATTTTCCTCCATGATATCAGAGAATGTTCCTCAAAGTTTCCCATTTAAAATAAGAGGGAGCTGAATAACTGCTCACTTTTAAAACCTTACTTAACACACACACATTCACCTGCTCTTTCATTTAAGCCCTTTGATTTCTTTCATCCCTGGGGATGATTATGGTAGGAGAACCACAGAAGCAGTAGGACTTGCAGCAGGAGTAAGGAGCAGCTCCAGAAAAAGATCCTGTCTCCTATTTTCAGTGTTAAAAGCAAGTGGCCATATCTTCAAGATTGCTGGCCAGATTCTCCAAGAGCCTCCAAAGAAGAAGATGGCCCCTGAGCACACCACCTGTTAGATCTGAAGCCAACGTGTGCATTAACAGCATTTACTCCATCCAGCAACAACATTTATATGGCCAAGATACCCACTCTGCTGCTGCCTTTACTAGACCATCTGTACTGCATCATCACCAGGCATAGCCCAAGCCCTGCTAGGGAGTGCTCTTTCAACCTCTGAGGGCTCAGACATGCACATTTCTGCACCCTACTGAACCTACCAGTTTAATACTGTTGATTTGCCAGACAAACCCAACTATCTCCCATTTACCTTTTAGTGTTTGAGAAGTTAAAGCTTCTTCACCAGGGAACACAAGTTGTGATTTTAGTAATTAATTGCACAAGGCAGACAAATAAAGGCTGGTTGGTGCCCCAAAGACTAAAGCACACCATCAATTAGAATCATAGAATCAGTCAGGGTTGGAAGGGACCACAAGGAGCAGCCAGTTCCAAACCCCCTGCCATGCCCAGGGACACCCTACCCTAGAGCAGGCTGCACACAGCCTCATCCAGCCTGGCCTTAAACACCTCCAGCCATGGGGCCTCAACCACCTCCCTGGGCAACCCATGCCAGCCTCTCACCACTCTCAATTACCAATGTGCAATCAGCAATTCCCAGGGAAGAAATGAGGAGGAGTAAGTAAATTCTACATCAGAATTAGTGGCTGACCATTTGACCTCTACTAGCCTAAAGCAAGCACCTGACAGTTCAGCTGTACAGGGGTTATGTTGGCTGGCTCACGTTCAGCTCCTCTCTACCAGCACCCCCAGCTCCCTCTCTGTCTGGCTGCTCTCCAGCCACTCTGTCCCCAGCCTGTAGTGCTGCTGGGGGCTGTTCCTAAAGCATCCCTTCTAAAGAAGGGGCAGGTTTTGAGCCCAGCTGCCAATAGCACAGCAGGCTTTTGCAGTGCAGATAGAATGGCTAAATCACATGAAAAACATGGTGCCATTCTATTAGGCTGCCCTTCCTTTTTCCCCAGAGACCAGTTTCAGAATGAACTTGCTTTCTGACTTGAAATAGCTGCCCCCTTCCCTAAAAGCAGCCACTGAACTTTTCTGGCAGTCTGGCCAGCTGTTGGACTGCTTTACCAGAGGGAGAGGTTGCCAATGAGTGTTGGATAATGGCCCAAATAAATAGGAGGGCAGGGGGAAGCTAGCAAATGGAGTCATTGTGAAATGAGACATGGGCTGGAAACCAGCAGCAGAGGAGAAGATGTGAACATCCATTCCTGACGTACTTCAGCATACCTTTGAGAGGCTGAGGTGCTGCTGGAAGGGTGGAAATGCAGAGGTTGGTTAAGAAATGCTAATGAAGGTAGCTGCAGAATCTGCCTGCAGCTCACATGTGATGGATCTGCTGGTGTGCTATGTGCAGTGCCTCCCACCCCAGCCAGGAGAATTCTCTGTTTGTGATCATTTTCTTGTGGTTTATCTACTTTTGTTGATGTCACCTGAGCTTCTCCTGCACCTTCTTTTCAGCATCTCACCACTAGAGCTATGCCTCAGTGGTGCCAGGTGCCTTGCTGAGACCTGTGTGGGGCCCTCACTGTCCCCCTGTAGGAGACACAGCAAAGGCTGATGGTGTCTGAAGTGGAGCAAGAACTGCAGAAAAACGTTTCTGTCAAGAGATGTGGTAACCACAGAATCAGGCAGGTTGGAAGAGACCTCCAAGCTCAGCCACTACAACCTAGCACTCAGCCCTGTCCGCTCAACCAGATCATGGCACTAAGTGCCCCAGCCAGGCTTGGCTTCAACACCTCCAGGCACAGCAATTCCACCACCTCCCTGGGCAGCCCATTCCAATGCCAATCACTCTCTCTGCCAACAACTTCCTCCTGACAGCCAGCCTAGACCTCCCCTGGCACAACTTCACACTGTGTCCCCTTCTTCTGTTGCTGGGTGCCTGGCAGCAGAGCCCAACCCCACCTGGCTTCAGGTAGCTGCAGAGAGCAATGAGCTCTGCCCCGAGTCTCCTCTTCTGCAGGCTGCACACCCCCAGCTCCCTCAGCCTCTCCTCACAGGGCTGTGCTCCAGGCCCCTCCCCAGCCTTGCTGCCCTTCTCTGGACACCTTCCAGCATCTCAACATCTCTCTTGTGTTGAGGAGCCCAGAACTGGACACAGCACTCAAGCTGTGTCCTGAGCAGTGCTGAGCCCAGGGGCAGAAGAACCTCCCTTGTCCTGCTGGCCACATTGCTCCTGAGCCAGGCCAGGAGGCCATTGGCTCTCCTGCCCACCTGGGCACACTGCTAGCTCCTGTTCAGCTACTCTCCACCAGCACCCCCAGCTCCCTCTCTGCCTGGCTGCTCTCAGCCACTCTGTCCCCAGCCTGTAGCACCACCAGAAAAGTCAGTAGGGAAGACCTGTGGTTACAAGAGCAAGGACAGAACTGAGGGAAGCTGGTGATCTCATGTGCAGTCACCAAAAAAAAAACCCTATTGTAGATGTGCTTTTATGTTTTCTCATTCCTGTACTGTAAATATACTCCTATTCTACACAGATGTGCAAATGAAAAAGGGAGCAAGAGGATTATGACTATTGTTCATCTGGTGCCTGCTCCTGCAAATCTTCCTAGTACAAGTGAACCTACTGGGCTCAATAAGAGTATTTGCTTGATTAAAAATTTATACAACTTATTGGAGAAATGCTTATGATGTAGTGATGTGATGCAGCAGCACAAGTTTTTTTTCCCCTCCTGAAATAGGGAGCTCTTACAGTGATTCTGTTGTATAGGCTGGATAGCCCTCGTGTGGAGGCAATGTTGCAGAGGTCAGTGTTGTGTTTCCATCAGTGCTGTAATTGTGGCTCCCTGGGAAATGCTGCCACTGGCTCTCATTGGTGCATGAGGACCATGCAACACTTAGAATCATAGAGTCACCCAGATTGGAAGAGACCTCAAAGATCATCCAGTCCAACCTAGTACCCAGCTCTGTCCAGTCAACCAGACCATGGCACTAAGTGCCCCAGCCAGGCTTTTCTTCAATGTCTCCAGGCACAGCCACTCCACCACCTCCCTGGGCAGCCCATTCCAATGCCAATCACTCTCTCTGCCAACAACTTCCTCCTAACATCCAGCCTAGACCTCCCCTGCCACAACTTCAGAGTGTGTCCCTTTCTTCTGTTGCTGGGTGCCTGGCAGCAGAGACCAATCCCAGCTGGCTACAGCCTCCCTTCAGGTAGTTGCAGACAGCAAAGCATGCAGTGACCATGCAGGTCACTCCTGTCACAGCTTTCTGTAAGAAAGGACTTGCAGAATGTCTTGTGTCTGTCTGTCTGTCTCACACTGTCAACAATAACTTACAGGGTAACAGATTGCATCGGGTTGGAAGAGACCCTCCAAAGGTCATCTTGCCTAACTCCCCTGCAGTGAACAGGAACACTTCTAACTAGATTAGGCTGCCCAGGGCCACATCCAGTCTCATCTTGAGTGTCACCAGAAACAGAGTTTCAACCACATCCCTGAGCAGCCTGTTACAGTATTGCACCACACTGTAAAGACTTCCTTGTGTCTCAACTAAGTCTGCCCTGCTCCAGTTTCAGACCATTGCCTCCCCTCCTGCTGCTACAAGCCCTTCTAAACAGTCCTTCCCCAGCCTTCCTGTAGGTCCCCTGCATATACTGAAATGTAGCTACAAGGTCTCCAAGGAGCCTTCTCTTCTCCAGGCTGAAACACCTCCCATTCCTTCAGCCTGGTGCTTCAGCCCTCTGATGGTCTTCATGGCCGTTCTCCTCCTCCAGCCAGCTCTCTGTTTCTTTGGTGTTTGGGGTCCCATGGCTGGACGCAGTACTCAAAGTGAGGTCTTGGCAGAGGAGAGTGGGACAACTACCTCACTTGAGGTCCAGATAGATGACATCCATTGGTCTCCCTTTGTTCACTAATGTAGTTAACAGCACTGTAGAAAGCCCCTAGGTGGGATCAGAGGGGTGTCCTCACACCTCACTTTCCTCTGGAAGATGGCTTTCTTCCCATGCCTAGGTCTGTCTAGAAGAATTAGTTCAGGGGAACAAGGAGCTGGAGTTGAATGTGTCTAGAGGAATTAGTTCAGGGGAACAAGGAGCCAGAGTGGAATCTAATTCTGCCTGGTATCCTCCCACTGGAATGCAATGATGTTGCAGATGCTGGGGGGTAGGCAACCCTATTGCCCTAGGAAGAAAACTGCTTGCTTGGGTTTCTTTTCCTGCTGTTCAAATCAGTGAGTTTTAGATCACCCTCCGCAAAAGCAATCACAAGCTTCAGCTGTGATTCTCCCTCTCCCATTTCTTTGTCCTGCATTCTTGGCAGGTGATAAATTTGACAGAAAACTGAAGATATTTTCCAGTTCCCATTCTGTGTGCAACCAGTTGATGAAGTGGGAGAAATCACAACATCTTAAAGGGAATTATTTTGCCCGGCACAAAATCGTGTTGTGTAAATATTGGGGTTTTTAACTGAGTTGGTCTGGTAGTGCTACTTCTGCTCTTCCATGAGGAAGCTTAGTTCTTGGTTGAAAAAACTCACCACCATTCTAAGGAGAGGGTGCAGCATTTAATTTCAGCTAATGCCTGTGCCAAGAAGCATTTTAGTGGAGCTGTCTGCGAATCCTCAGTGATTACAAAACAACCATTTGCACTCTTGGAACAAATTCCCACCCTGTGCTTCCTGAAAGTAGTCACTGCTGCTTGAATTTTAAGTCTGCTTATAGATGCTGTTGCTGCCTAAATAAGTGTCATACAAAACACTTCTTTGTTGGGCAGCCATTTGGAATCAATCTAAGGTCAGAAGTAGGTTTGAAGATGACACCAAACTAGGGGTAGGTGTGGATGTGCTGGAGGGTAGGAGAGCCCTGCAGAGGGACCTGGCCAGGCTGGATGGGCAGGCAGAGGCCAAGGGAATGAGACTGAACAAAGCCAAGAGTAGGGTTCTACACTTCGGCCACAACAACCCCAAGCAGTGCTACAGGCTGGGGACAGAGTGGCTGAGAACAGCCAGGCAGAGAGGGAGCTGGGAGTGCTGGGAGAGAGGAGCTGAAGAGGAGGCAGCAGTGCCCAGGTGGGCAGCAGAGCCAATGGCATCCTGGGCTGGCTCAGGAGCAGTGTGGCCAGCAGGACAAGAGAGGTTCTTGTGCCCCTGTGCTCAGCACTGCTCAGGCCACACCTTGAGTGCTGTGTCCAGTTCTGGGCTCCTCATTTCAAGAGAGATGTTGAGGTACTGGAAGGTGTCCACAGGAGGGCGACAAAGCTGGGGAGGGGCTTGGAGCACAGCCCTGTGAGCCCTGTGAGGAGAGGCTGAGGGCGCTGGGGGTGTGCAACCTGCAGCAGAAGAGGCTCAGGGCAGAGCTCATTGCTGTCTACAACTACCTGAAGGGAGGCTGTAGCCAGGTGGGGTTGGGCTCTGCTGCCAGGCAAGCAGCAGCAGAACAAGGGGACACAGTGTGAAGTTGTGCCAGGGAAGGTCTAGGCTGGATGTTCTGAGGAAGTTGTTGTCAGAGAGAGTGATTGGCATTGGAATGGGCTGCCCAGGGAGGTGGTGGAGTCTCTGTGCCTGGAGGTGTTGAAGCCAAGCCTGGCTGGGGCACTTAGTGCCATGGTCTGGTTGATTGGCTGGGGCTGGGTGCTAGGTTAGATTGGATGAGCTTGGAGCTCTCTTCCAACCTGATTGCTTCTATGATTCTATGGCTGGGGCACTTAGTGCCATGGTCTGGTTGATTGTCTAGGGCTGGGTGCTAGATTGGACTGGATGAGCTTGGAGGTCTGTTCCAACCTGCTTGAGTCTATGATTCTACATATATAGTAAAAACAAATGATGTGTGTATATATAGATATAGATATAGATATACACACATCTCTTTTGGAGATAAATAGAAACTATGGAAGGCTCTAGAACTGCAGAGCAATGAACTATAAGCAGTACCTCTAGCTGCAATATGCTGCTTATTATTACTCCAGACCAGGGTTTTACTGCCTGGGTTGTTGGTTTTTTTTTTCCTTTGGTTCCTACATTTTATAACCTACCAATTAAAATATCTTAGATGATTAACATGCACTCTAATTATTTTTAAGAGTAGGGGAAGTTAATAGGCCTGTGGGAACACTCCAAATAAAAGCAACAACAACAAAAAAATGCTTAAGTAAAGGCTAGTTAAGAAGCAGGCTGGTTTTTTTGTGTGTTTCCATTAGGAAAAGACAGCCTCTCACTGGTATCAGACATTGGTTATATTTTTGCATAGTTTGTTTTTCTTTCCAGCCCAGACTTCTTCCAGTGTGGTAACACACAATCTGATCCAGGAAATCAATGTGGCTATGATTCATCCCTCTGAAGTCTGCAATCTTTGCTTCATGAAGCTAAAGAATATGCAACACTGTGAGAAGTTGCACGCCTAGGAATATTGACATTCACTATTGGCAAAGTGCTCCTAATCGGAGTGTACAGTATCAGGATAATAAAGCAGGCTCCCAGGGGCAGAAAACCCCTGATTGGTACAAACATGGGGCTTAGAAGTGCTACTCACTTTATACCAGAAGGTTTTCTGGTCAGCTCAGGCTAGAAATAGCAGCTCTTATGCTGTGGGGTTGCTAGCAGATATAGAATGGTTTAGGTTGGAAAGGACCTCAAAGGTTATCCAGGTCCAACCCCCTGCCATAGGCAGGGACATCTCACACTAGAACAGGTCGCTCAAGCCTCATCCAACCTGGCTTTGAACACTTCCAGAGAGGTTGTGGAGCACAGAAGCACCCAATGTGACCAGAGATCACCTTGGGTGGTTCTGTGCTCCACAACCTCCCTAGGCAATCTTCTACCACATTGGGTGACTCTGCTCCACAACCTCTCTGGGCAACCTGTGCCAGTGTCTCACCATCCTCACTGCAAAGAACCCTTTCCTAACATCCACTTTCAATCTCCCCTCTGCCAGTTTAAACCCAATCCCCCTCGTCCTGCCATTACAAGACCTTGTCAACAGTCCCTCCCCGGCCTTCCTGTAGCTCCTTTCAGATACTGGAAGGCCACTATAAGATCTCCTTGAGGCCTTTTCTTCTCCAGGCTGCAGAGCCCAAATTATCTCTGCCTGTCCTCATAGCAGAGCTGCTGCAGCCCTCTGAGAGTCTTTGTAGACCTCCTCTGTATTTGGTCTTAACAGTTCCATGTCCTTCTTGTGCTGGGGCCTCCAGAACCGTACACAGTACTCCAGGTGGAGCCTGAGGACAGCAGAGTAAAGGGGCAGACATGTGTGAGGCAGAGTAAAGGGGCAGCCACGGCAGAATTTGTGGCTGTTATCTGTATGAATAATCCTTCAATAATTTAATAGTCTAATAGTGGGGAAATGCCTTCATGGAACTTCTGGGCTGAGCCACAGAGAAAAAGTTACCTTTGGTTGCATGGGGCAACAGGTAACAAAATCTGCCAAGTGATTGTTGCAGACAGACTGCAGCTGCCTGCATTCTGCTGGGGGACTGCTGTGTCTAGCAGGGTGGATGCATTCTGCTAGGGGACTGCTGTGTCTAGCAGGGTGGATGCATTCTGCTAGGGGACTGCTGTGTCTAGCAGGGTGGATGCATTCTGCTAGGGGACTGCTGTGTCTAGCAGGGTGGACGCATTCTGCTGGGGGACTGCTGTGTCTAGCAGGGTGGATGCATTCTGCTGGGGGACTGCTGTGTCTAGCAGGGTGGACGCATTCTGCTAGGGGACTGCTGTGTCTAGCAGGGTGGATGCATTCTGCTAGGGGACTGCTGTGTCTAGCAGGGTGGACTGGGCTCATGCATGCTATTGCCATGTCATTTATTTGCATGACTTGTGTCTGTCCTGCTGTGCCTTGGGCATACTTCGTATCTGATGCTGTAACTGATTGTTCAGAAATGTCTCTCTGCTCTCTGATTAATACTTCTCCAGCTTCAATTAAAATGTAGCATGAAGGGCTTTTGGCCTTATTATTTTCCCTTTTACATGCATGTCTGTAAGGAGGATAATTTCCTTTTTCTTTTCTAATCAAGATCTACTCAAGTTACCCTCTCATACTAAGATGAACCACATCAAACCAAAGAGCTGCTGCTGCTGCAGCTCAGACCATCTCTAGCTGGTTGCATGCTTGCTCAGACTTTGTTCATACCAGGTGTGATAGGGCAGATTGAACAGTAACCATAAACAGTGATACTATTTGTAGTTATTCTTACTTCATGCATGACTAAGCTTTTGGTGGGCTCCTTTTTAAGGGATCCACTCCTCATCCCCTTCCTCACAGCTCTTACAATGGGGAGCTGGCTGCAAAGAGAGGGAAAGACTCCTCCATTGCTTCATTTGCCATTGATTTGTTCTTAGAGGGTGGTCTTCAGCTACTGAGAAGCTATTGAGCTAGCAGCATGGATTCCTGTTGTCTTGCTGCAGGTAACAGATGGAGAGAATGAACTTAGAAACATAGAATGGTTTAGGTTGGAAGGGACCTCAAGGATCATCCAGTTCCAACCTCCTGCCATAGGCAGGGACACCTCCCACTAGAACAGGTCACTCAAGGCCTCATCCAACCTGGCCTTGAACACCTCCAGGGAGGTCGTGGAGCACAGAATCACCCAATGTGATCAAAGACCTGTGCTCCACAACCTCCCTGGCCAACCTGTCATCCTCACTCTAAAAAACCCGTGGCACTTCAGGGCATGGTTTAGTGTTAGGTTGGTGGCTGGGCTTGATCTTAAAGGTCTTTTCCAACAGAACAAAGGGACACAGTCTCAAATTGTGCCAGGGGAGGTCTAGGCTGGATGTTAGGAGGGAGTTCCTGACAGAGAGAGTGATTGGCATTGGAATGGGCTGCCCAGGGAGGTGGTGGAGTCACTGTCCCTGGAGGTGAAGCCAAGCCTGGCTGGGGCACTTAGTGCCATGGTCTGGTTGACTGGATAGGGCTGAGTGCTAGGTTGGACTGCCTGAGCTTAGAGGTCTTTTCCAACCTACTTGATTGTATGATTCTCTGCTTAACATTGCTTCATCATAGGAAGCAGTAATGGCTTGAAGTAGCAGCAGTTCCTTCCTGCTTTGGCAGCATCCAAAATCTTATCTGCACCTACACAAAGGCCTCCAAAAGGTGCAGGAAAATAGAGGGCACTCCCACAGTGTTGACAGGCTTCTCTCATTCTGAGTTTATGAGTGGGTTGAGATGTGTCTGTCAGATATTTTTCAGGTATCTTTTGGAGCAGCAGCAGCTAGGACAGCCCTGACTGGGCTCTGCTGCTCCTGCAGCAAAGAATGCACCCTTGGGCAGAGAGAGAGATAGGCTCACAAACTCAGGGTGACCTCAGTTTTGGAGGAAGGGCATGAAAATGCCTAGAGCCAGCCGTGTCTGTCCTCCCAAGGATTTCTTCTCCCAGGGCTGCTCGCTTGTTTGTTTGTATTTGAGCAGCACTTTGGTTTTTCAAAAGGAACCCCCTGCTGCTTGAGTGGCAGAGTCTTCTCTCTTCCATAAACACGTGGAGAGGTGCCCACTAGCCACATACACGCAGTGCAACAGGGAGAGCAAAGGGGCTGCTGTGCTGGGCAGGGTAGTTAAACACTGTGACTGACTCAGAACTACCTCCTCCCACTCCCTGAACCCGTTGCAGCCACACACCTCCTTAACTTCAGCAGCCTCCTGTTACCTTGGGTCACTCTCACAGCCACGCAGTATCACAGAAACAGCCCAGAGCAGGATAAATTTACCTGCTCCCACGCCTAAGTGGAAAAGGATCACTTCATTCACACTTTGCCATGTCGTTATCACTCCCCATCACTTAAACTTGTCTGTGCTTGCAGCAGTGCCTGCCGTGCTGTCTGCAGCTGACCGCCGCAGCAGGCAGGCAGGGGATAAGCTGTAGTATCAGCTCATCTTCACTGGCTCAGAGTCGTAACAGTAGTAGAAACCAAACAAAAATTCCCATTTCCCCTTCTCCAGAGGGATACTTGGGAACACTGGATTTGCCATGCTGTTTTAATCCGACAGATCTGCTATCTGGCAATAGGCTGCAGGGGAAAACAGTTTCAGAGGCAGGGCAGCGAAACAGAGCAAGCCAACTTTTACCAAGCTGCTCAGGATTTGCTGGGGTTAGAGATACTGCGGGTAGAGGAGGATTTCATCCTGATCCTGCAGTTCTCTGCTGTCATGCCAGAGATGTGATTTCATGACCCCCATTTAAAAATACCTGATAGTTGGCATGTAATACAATGCATACAATATATGTGACCTACAGCTAGATGCCACTTCTCATGTAATAATTTTTATTGATGCCTCTCAAGTTGTTTTTTCCTCCCTCTTCTCTCCTTGTACTTCTATCCCAGATAGCCATATTACAGCCTCGTTAATGCTGTAGACAGGTATCACAGAAGGCTGCCCACGTTTCAGGGGGAAGCACAGGTTTGTGCAAAGAAGAGGCAAGTGTGGAGGTTTTGCATTGTTCTTCTGAAAAACAAAAGCTATCTGGTGTTTTTAGGGTAGCTTCAAGGTAAATGTGAAAAGAACATCCATGTAGTCTTTTTCCTGATGGTTTTTCATCTAACTTGTGTTGTGCTGTGCCCTGACTTTGTGCAGTACTTCTTTTAGATTTGACTAAAAGAAAGTGCTCAGAGGCTGCAGCAGGCTGGAGCAGAGGAGGCTCCCAGGGGACCTTCTTGTGGCCTTCCAGCATCTGAAGGGGGTCTAAAGTTGGGGAGGGACTTCTAAGGCTCTCAGGGAGTGAGAGGAGTGGGGGGAATGGAGCAAAGCTGGAGGTGGGGAGAGTCAGACTGGAGGTGAGGAGGAAATTGTTGAGCATGAGAGTGGTGAGAGGCTGGCATGGGTTGCCCAGGGAGGTGGTTGAGGCCCCATGGTTGGAGGTGTTCAAGGCCAGGCTGGATGAGGCTGTGTGCAGCCTGCTCTAGGGTAGGGTGTCCCTGGGAATGGCAGGCGGGGTTGGAACTGGCTGCTCCTTGTGGTCCCTTCCAACCCTGCCTGATTCTCCAATTCTGTGGCTTAGTAGTATATGAAGGGATTTAGAGTCTGGATTCGACAATTCTACTGCAGGGCATGCTTTTGTGTCATTGTCTGAAACAACAACAACAACAGCAACAACAAAATCTCCTCATGCTTTTAAAATGTCCTCCTAAGTATCTGCCTGTGACTGCATTTCAGTGCCTGACTGCTCCCATCCCGCTGCACTCCCTCCTCGTTTTAAATTTTACCTCTGCAGGGTTCAGGAGGCCTCCTGTTCTACATAAATAACAGATAAATTGACAAGACAACCTTGACCACATTATGGCAGCGTCTCCTGAAGGTACAAGGGAAATAAGAGCTGCCCTCTCTCAAAGCAGATGCAGGCGGAGGATTGTGGGGCAGGAACTGTTGAGTTTTAATCCTAGACAGGATTAAATCCCAGGCTCTCTCTGCTACCTTGATCAAACTGCTGATGGAGGGGGATTTTCAGGAGTGTAAAAGACAGCTAGGCATCCCTCTGTGATCGAAAAGACAGGGAGCTCACCAGGTTATTGTCCTCCCTTCCCCTGCCCCCGTGTCGCTCACTCTCCAGTGAGGACTTGTGCCCTGCCAGTCCTGCGGGATAGCTGGGAGCACTTCAGGGGTTCCTGGCTGGAGGCTGCAGAAACACTCGAGTTCTCCTGGCTGGTTTGGCTTGGAACAACACACGCAGCCCCCTGAACGCTCTCCTTTCCAGAGCAGTTCTCTGCATAATCGTTCAGCATGAACAAAGAATTAGTTCTTGCTCCCCTTGAAGGGACAGAGTGCCCATCTGTCTTCCGGAGGGGAGAGGCAGGCGTGCGGGGCGTGCGGCGGGAGCCAGCAGTGTGCCCTTCCAGCACCGGGCACCTCTGCCAGCCACTCTGGGGGAAGCTGGGGAGCAGCAATTAGCCGTCGCAGGCAGCTCTCTCTTCAGGGGCGCAGGCTCCACTCCTGTAATACATCCCTTCCTTAATGCGACTTGATGTAGACGGAGAGGGGGCCTCTCAGGTGTGAAAAGCCCTGCTGCTCCTGGCTTGGAGTGGCCTCCAGACAGTGATTTGGCGACGTCAATCTAGTCATGCTTGATTTGGACACTTAGTGCGGTAAAGCAGGATCCCTCTCCCCCCGATCAACTTCTCAATTAGCAGCCTGCCTCCTGTAGCCGCCTTGTTCCACGGTCCCTCCGGGCCGCTGCAGGGGTCGTTAGGGTGAGGAAACGCCGGCGTGAGCTCTGGCTCCGGCGCAGGCGGGGGGAGCCGAGAGATTTCCTAAACACATATAGCCCTTTTTCAAGTTGTTTGCGCAGGGCTGCAGGGCTGCCGATGCTCAGCTGCGCTCAGTGCTACAGCAATAAACAGGCGAATTTACGTCCGCGTCTCCCAAATTTCTTCCCTTTCTTTATTAGGGAGCAAACTATTGCCGCATTAAATATTCAAACTACACCAAAAAAATCTCAAGGGCTTTCCTTTCCCACAATGTGTTACCGGTACTCATGCATATGAAGAACAGTAACCCACACAGCAACGGCACCTTTTTTAATGAGCAATATATGTCAACATGACACCTTCTTATGAAATGCAGCTTTTTAGGTTCTGCCTTTGTGGATGTAATAATTGAGATGTTTCTAATATATGCAGTTACATTACCTGCTCATTGTTTGCGGTTTTGCTCCTCTCCTAACTTTGTGCTGTTTGCAATGCTTCCAGCGTTTGCCTCGATTCATGCTCAGTTTTATTTAATTAGAAATATAATTTTCTGCTACATTAATTATAAATTTGAGTGAGACGTTGGCACAGGATCTCCTCGAGCGTTCTTTGCAGATCAGGAGCAAGGAAAGAAAAAAAGCACAGGGACTGGGGGAAGAAACTATTAAAACCAATTGCAGGTGTGAAAATGTCGATACCTAAGGCCAGGCTGGATGAAGCTCTGGTCAGCCTGATCTAGGCTAGGGTGTCCCTGCCCATGGCAGGGGGGGTAGGAACTAGATGATCCTTGTGATGCCTTCCAACCCTGACTGATTCTATGATTTTAAATAGATGAAGGGAAAAAAAAATTAGATTGTTTGCAATGAATTAATGCATCTTCTCTGGCCAGCCTGATCTAGGGGAGGGTGTCCCTGCCCATGGCGGGGGTTTGGAATGAGATGATCCTTGTGGTCCCTTCTAACCCTTACAGATTCTATGATTCTAAATAGGTGAGGGAAAAAATTAGATTGTTTGCAATGAGTTAATGCATCTTCTCCAGTCAGCCTGATCTAGGGGAGGGTGTCCCTGCCTATGGCAGGGGTTTGGAACGAGATGATCCTTGTGGTCCCTTCCAACCCTGACTGGTTCTATGATTCTTACTTTAGTGCAGCGCTTATCGAAACAACTGAGCTAATGCCAGAGTAAACACCAGGGCAGCTTGTCTAAGAATATTTTGAGAGCATACTTCTAGAACCAGCCCTAAATACGCTGAAATCTGAGGACTGAAAACCGTATTGGTTTTAAATTGTCTTTTAAGAGCTTCTATTTGGCTTGAAATACCTTTTTTTCTCCCAAAGCCATAATGTTCTGGTGAACGTGTCGAAAGAGCTATAGGTACCAGCAATGCATATGCATGCAGGATGCAATGTATGTAGTGTATGTGCCTCTTCAAAGTACCCTGATGCTTTGATTTGTAACTGTTTAAGGTTTTGCTTAGAATTCCGAACGCCGCGCAGAGCGTCGCCGTTTCAATGGAGTACTTCAAATAGTAAGTCCTAAAGGTGACACAACAAAGGAAATACCTTTAGATACTGCAGCTTTTATTTATAAAGGAACTGCTCACATAGCCCAGTGCAGGAAAACTTTGCCTGTTTCTCTTTTCTATGGGAAGAGAAGTTCTATTAAAGCGTCGCGATGCGTCTGAGCAGAATGAAACACTTGGCAGCCGTCTAACGGGTTGATGCACATCCCCCTACCCCCCCCCCCCCCTTTTTTTTTTATCCCTTCCTAATTTCTAAACATTTTTGCTTAGTGCAAATATTTTAATTAAAAAAAAAACCAAACCAACAAACATCACCAAAAATTCTTCTTACTGTGCAGCGCTCACCTTACAATGGTTTTTATAGAAAAGGAGAAGTTTCAAAGACGGGACAAGAAATTGCTGGGGCAAAACCTGTTCTTTTTCTTCTGTCCCGTGGCATGATA
This sequence comes from Pogoniulus pusillus, assembly GCF_015220805.1. NCBI lineage: Eukaryota > Metazoa > Chordata > Aves > Piciformes > Lybiidae > Pogoniulus > Pogoniulus pusillus. The sequence continues at coordinate 19,143,518 of NC_087278.1, forward strand.
ATTGCTATTTTTTTTGTACACATTTGCTTACTTGCACATCTAGTTCAGCTCTGGAAGCTGCTCTCCAGAAAGCAAGTGCCTGGTAGTCTGAGTACCATGTATCTGAATGCTGATGTCAGTGAGCAGCTACCTTAAATACCTAAGATTTTTCCTAGTAGCTATCACTTAGGGCTCTTAAGGGACTTTTGCACACCGAGCTTCCTGTTGTTCTTTTAATGCAAAGTAGAGATGAGAAAATTGAGGTGCAAAGGGCAGATATTTGCACAAGGCCACTTTAGCCCGATAGCACAGGAATGGAGACTTCTCTTCACTGAACATTGACTCACACTCCCATCTTTCACCGTGACCTCCAAAGCAAAAAATTACAACTGTACCTCAGCATTCTGAGTGGTCCCTTTGGTTGCTGCTGGGCACAGCACACCTCTGCCACTGGACAGGAACAAAGTGGCACGAGGGGCCACGGCTCTGCAGAGGTACAGCGATGTGCCTGCTGGAGAAACTGCCCATTCAGGGCTCACAACGCCGTGTATCATCTTCTCTCTTCCACACGCATGCTCCTTCACAGCTCACATCCTAACTCTCATTCTCTAACAAAATCTCCAGGGTGATTCCCATGAGCAGTGAGGTTTCTGGGCAGGGGATCACCACCTCGGAAAAAGCAATCCTTCCCACACACTTGTTGTATTCCTGGGTACATATCTCCCAGCAAAACAAGATGTGGAAACGCGATGAGAACCTTGTGGCTGTACTTTCTACTGAAGCACGTCTTTGCCTACAGCGTCGTGGCATGAAAGAGCCTGCTAATGATTCTTAAATGTTCATTACTGTAGATCTTCTCCCAGAATATACTTCTCACCTTGAATGACCCATGTGTTCAATTTTAACTAAGGGGACCTCTGATAGTAAGTCTGTCATAATGCTGGCCTTTTTTTTTTTCCTCTCCAACTCTTAAAAGCCTTTTATTACAGGACTGCTTAAGGCATTCTTCAATTAGCATGTGCTGTATTGTGGCTGGAACAGCTGTTTACCATTTAATAAAGCGTGGCATAATTTATTGTCAGAGTCTAGCAACCGTCTTTGCTATTACACCAGGGGAGAAACACAGTAACTGCATTGTTCACGGCGCTGATGAAAGAACTATAGACTTTATTATATGACCTCATAGAACTATTAACTTACCCCCCACTTCTATTTCAATATGTATTTACCTGACAGTCTGTGCATTGATTTCTTACCCAGAGGTTCTACATTCTCAGTCACCTCTGGGCAAAATGAAAAATGTCTGTGTTTTATGTCCCTCCCATTAGGCAGCTAATTATATATTTGTACCTTAATTTCCTTCCCTTCTGCAGTCTCCAGGGGCAAACTCCAAATGCAACACTTGGACCTTTTCTTGGTAATCATTGGAGAAACAATGGAGTTGTTGAGAGCTTGGCCACCGTTCATCAGGGGGCTTTTGGTTCATTTGGATCCTTTTCTTCCCTGATTAGGTCTTTTGTGGAGGGTGGATAAATCGGAGGGGTACCTTAGAAGAATCTCTGTTGGGTTCTGATTCCCCTGCAGCAATGTGGAACTATCTGCCTTTGTGGAACAAACTCCCTACATCCATGTGACACTGGTTCCCTCGTAGAAGGCACCCCAAGTCATCCTCACCACCTAACATCAGTTGCTTGGTGTTGCCAGGAGGATAGGAGGTGTTCAAAGCTGGGTTAGATGAGGTCTTAAGCGACCTGTTCTAGTGGGAGGTGTCCCTGCTTATGGCAAGGGGTTGGAACTGGGTGGCCCTTGAGGTCTCTTACAACCTAAACCATTCTATGATTCCATGGCAGTTGGCTCCTGTGTGTAGTAGCATCTATGCAGCAGGTGACTACGACTCTTACATAGGCACTATAGTGAAGGTCTTCCCTGGAGGTCCCTAGCCTCCAGCCTTTCCCTGGCAATCTTGTCAGATTACCACTGAACCACCTTTGAGCTCATTCCTTCAAGTAAAAAGGAAAGGGAAGGCAGTGGCAAATGGAGCTCAGCATCACTTTGGCACAACCAAGAGGCACAGCCTTGAGTGATATCCATGTCATAGAGCACATGGCACAAAACCCTAAACCAGCTTCCAGCTTCAGGAACAGTGTAGATGCATCCAAGTGGCAGTGCAAGCAGCTAGTTAGCTGGGACGTGAACCTAATTAGCCCCAGTGGAGTGCTACGCAGACACAGTCACAGCGCTTTGCTGACCCTGAACCGTATCGCTCTGCTGTGCCAGTTAGACCTACCCCCAGGCTGGGAACCAGCTTGGAATATTGCATTCTTATTCGAGTTGGGACATAAATTTGTTTTTAAGTTGCTTGAGTTTGACAATGAAAATACTTCAGCTGAATATCTGCAAATGTTTAGATTCAGCTTGTGCGTGTAGATGGATTTATATGCATGATTTAAAGCAAAGCATGTGTAGAAAGATGAAGTTTATATGGTTGCTTTGTAGAAATGGATGTAATATTGATGTTGACTTTACTGGTGGAAGTTTAAGGATGTCACGATGCATGAGTGGTGGTGCAAAGCAGAGCCTTGAGTGCATTGGGAGGTCATTTTTAACTGGGATTTATTTCCCCGGTATGGGGCGTAGATCACTGTGCACGGTGCACAATCATCCATGCATTTCATCTGAGTCAATCAGCGTGGTTAAAGGAAATGTAAAGTGAAACAAAATGGTAACTTGATTAAAAGCAGATAGTAAATTAGGACAGAGTACTCCTTAAAATTCCATTTTAGCTTTAAACTGGAAGTTTGATGATCTGACTGCATGACTGAAGGGACAGGGCAGTAGACTATGACATTAATGGTGTAGCTATATTTGCTCCTATGATGAACAAGGATTTTTTAGAGTTGTCTGATTTAAGCTTCAGAGTTAACACTCCATTGACCAAACAACAAAATCCTCACCTCCCAGAGCTTTTCCAAACTATAGCTTTAGAAAAGTGGTATTACCACCATAATGTCTGGTCATGCTTCAGATTTTTCTAGCCAAAATTAAGGCTGTTAATGCTTGAAATGAAAGCTGAGATTGTTTCACAGAACACAAATAACCTCATTAGAGGAGGATGGAGAAGTAAACCTGTATTTATTTATTTTTTAATGTCTGGTTTGGAGGTGTTTGAAAATGGACTTCATCCATGCTAACTTCACATAAAGAATTCTTTCATGCAGTCTGCACAGGAAAAATAAATTAACAAAGGCTCAGTTACAGGGAGTTCAGCAAGCAGGCAACACAGCCTGGCAAACAAAACGAACTGCAGGTCTGAGCCGAGTGGAACGGCTCAGCTGCTTTCAGCTATGATCCACGGTGACGGGGGCAGCACCCAAACCTTGTCTGCAAACAGACGTACAATGATTGTCTTCTGCAACAGTCGTGCAAGGAACGGTGTGAGAACAGCAGCTTCACCTCGGGAGAGGTTTGCAACCCTTGTCTTGAGCGTGTGGATCGTGCTGCAGGTACAGCGGCGCAAAACGCTGCACGCAGCCCAAACGGAGACAGACGGCAGAAGTCAAATACCCAGGGGTTAGCTACCCACGGGCTCACAGGATGTCAGGGGTTGGAAGGGACACGAAGAGATCATCGAGTCCAACTCCCCTGCCAGAGCAGGACCAGGTTAGCTAAACATGAAAGCAAGCCACACTCAGACAAGTGGCATATGACGGGGAGGCTACAGCTGCGCTTGAACATCACACTTCTGTCTGCTGCAATGCAGCTACCAACTTCACTTTTTAGTAGCAGAGGCTCTAGAGATGCAAAGTGGAGCTGTGCCCCCCACGTGCCACATGCTGGGTACCCTGACAAACAGCTTTAGGAACAGCAGTGTACCTCCAGTGGCAAGTTAATTCTTCAATGTCTGAGTTTACTTTTAAAAGGGAATGAACAGTACTGAGGTGAGAAGGTTTCTCTGCTCCAGTTGGGCAAAGCTAACCCTCTTTTCACAGCATGACCAAGCAAGGCAAGCATCGAGGCAGCCTTTCATTTTGGTAGACCTTTAAGCACACTTGTGCAATTGTGTTTGAATGCCTTCCTTAGCCAACCAGACTGGCTCGTTTGACTTTCCTTTTCCTCCATGTATTTTGCAGTAACTAAGATCAGGGACAGTGTTTCAAGCTGATTTGGGTGGGCAGCTAAGGCCATTTGATCTAACTGCTCCCGTGTTAGGACACACTGGGATTTTACACTTTCTGAAGTCATCCAGTGCTCAGAGAGCTCAGCTCTCCAGGATATCTGACCACCTGGCCTGCAGCTGGGAAATGCTGGCAATCTAGCTGAAGGCTCACTGCTTCAATCCATTGAGCATCCTAGATTGTAGCTTCACAGTGATCCCCTTTTTTGACACCCCACTTTTGTCAAGGAAAGGTATTAAAGGAGAGGGACTTAGAGGAGATACAGAATACAAGAGAGAGCACAGAACTGTTTCACAAGTGGCCATTTGCTCCTGTGTTCAGATTGTTTCCTACCTTTTTCCTTTCTTTCTAAGGGGCCTTCATTTTACTGGCTGTGCTAGTTTGAAGCTAGCTAGGTTATTTTAGTGAGAGGAGTTAGATTGTAGGCTGTGAAAGGGAAACAATGGTGATGACTACTGCACTCATAGGCTTGCCGAGGTGTACAAAAACAAGAATACAAACACAGATAACAGAGTTACTTTCTGGCTTTGGCTGCCTCCCTTCTCTCTCTAGCCTGCTGTCTGTGTAACTAATCCTTCTGCTTCCTAACCCCCCTGGCTGATTCTCCAAACTCTCCTTGAATGTAAGGCAAAGGTAGAGGGGTGGAAAGAAGGTGGAAGGGTGGTTGGGAGCCCCTCCTGGGGACTCTGGTTTCTGGGAGGGCTGTTGTGCTTCTGTAGTACCTCTTTAACTTGTATGTCTCTGCCTATAGCTGTAGATATTGTAAATACCTGCTTGTGTAGCATGCTAGGCTGGAAATATAAAGCTCCATTCTAATTTCCAGCTCAGCTGAGTCTAGTCTGGGTGATTTTCTCAAGTGTGGTGGGGTGGGTAACACCCAAACCATCACACTGGCCCCTGCTGATTGCTGAGACAGTTCAAGCAGAGTCACCAGAAGTCTTTTACTGGATGCATGTGAGTGCATTTGGGAGGCCTGCGGATGAGCAGAGTGAATGGGAACTCTGCTCTCGTAGAATCATAGAAAGGTTTAGGGTGGAAGGCACCTCAAGGACCATCCAGTTCCAGCCCCCTGCCATAGGCAGGGACACCTCCCACTAGAACAAGTTGCTCAAGGCCTCATCTCTGCTGCGCTTGCACAGTTTAACTTCAGTAGGCAAAGTGGGGCAGCTTCTGCTCTCCCCTTGGCTGGAAGCGTGTTTCATTTTCAGTGAGCACTTAGAAAGCTGTTCCAGAGAACAGAGGACGGGTAGGAGTGAAATAAGTTTTCCAGGCATTCATAAAAATGTATGTGGGACAAATTTACCCACTTCCTTCCTCTCCAGTTTGACAGGGAGGACGTTCAAAAGCATCTTGTGGGAAGTAAGAGAATATAAGGCTATTTAAATCCAGTAGTGCTTGTGTCCCTAAATCACTTTGAAACATCTAAGAAACCTCCATCTAATAGTGTAAGTAACACTCAGCATGGAAAAATTGCATATTCTTTAAAACTCTGCTTTTCAGTGTGCTTTCTAATCTAGAGTCTTTTATGTGGGTTTTTATGCTTCTCCAAATAGCATCTTGTGCCGTCTGAAATGTTTGCTGAGGGCCAAACTCTGCCTCTCAGCTTGTGCAGCTTGAATAATACACAAACCTACTGGGGGGGGGGGATAAAGTGGGGGAGGAGAGAAAAAAAAACAACCAGAAGCTGATTGTCTGCTTCAGCAAATGTCTGATCGTATTTCAAGCTCTGTGTGACTAATTCACCTCCTGTTTAACACTGGGACAATTTTTTTCTTCTCTTGCAGCTTGCTGTTTGTGTATCTGAGGACATAGAATCATAGGATGGTTTAGGTAGGAAGGGAGCTCAAAGATCATCCAGTTCCAACCCCCTGCCATAGGCAGGGACACCTCCCACTAGACCAGACAAGTAGATCTAAGTAGGGCTAAGTAGAACTGAGGGAGCTGGGGGTGTGCAGCCTGGAGAAGAGCACAGCCCTGTGAGGAGAGGCTGAGTGGTCTTAGGCTGAAGGTTGGACTGAATAATCTAAGAGATCTTTTCCAACCCATACAGTTCTGTGAGTCTGTAAACTGGGGGTGTGCAGCCTGGAGAAGAGGAGGCTCAGGGCAGACCTCATTGCTGTCTGTAGCTCCCTGCAGGGAGGCTGTAGCCAGGTGGGGTTGGGCTCTGCTGCCAGGCAAGCAGCAACAGAACAAGGGGACACAGTGTGAAGTTGTGGCAGGGGAGGTCTAGGCTGGATGTTCTGAGGAAGTTGTTGTCAGAGAGAGTGATTGGCATTGGAATGGGCTGCCCAGGGAGGTGGTGGAGTCTCTGTGGCTGGAGGTGTTGAAGAAGAGCCTGGCTGGGACACTTAGTGCCATGGTCTGGTTGATTGGGCAGGGCTGAGTGCTAGGTTGGACTGGCTGAGCTTGGAGGTCTCTTCCAACCTGCTTGAAGATTCTATGATTCTATTATTTTGACCCTCCCCATCTGCTGTGAAGAACAGAGGTTGGAAAGAAGCATTTCAGGTTGTTTTTTCTATAGAAACAATATCTATCAGGGACATCATGATGTGAAGATCAGGTCTCACCTCTTTGCAACAAATAAATTGAGACCAAAATTAAGTGAGCTGCTAGGGTCACCCACTCAGTGGCAAAGGCAGGTTTGGAACTCGACTCCCATATATATTTTTTATCCCTGATGAACCTACTTAACCCAGTAGTGAGAATGAGGAGGAAGAAATAATTTGAAGCTACATGAAGCTATCTCTAATTACTCCTTTTAATGTCTGCTTTGTCATTCCTGAATCCCAAGATGTGTTTTCTCCTTGATTTTTCCATTGTGCAAACAGACATTTTGCACTCCTAGTGGAAACCCAAATCCTATCCAAAATAATCCAAATCCTATCCAAATGCCGCAGCATTTTAACACAAAGTACAGAACTGAGTAGGCAGAAGAGTGCTGTTGGTAGCAAATCAGTGGATCATACAGCGGGCAGTTGTCAAACAGGGGTAGCAGAAAGGAGGAAGCTTGTGGGAGCAGCTGTAGCCAGCAACACTGGGTGTGAAATCTTGTGAAAGTCCCACATAATTTGACAGGGAATTACTGCCCAAATCGTAGGGAGATTCAGCTCAGTGCATGCAGTTCTGCCTAATGGTGCAGTGGTGTGATGGGGCATTTCAAAGGTAGTGGTAAGAACCAGGTTCCCTCTCCTTACTCAGGGCATCACCCAAAACCTGTAGGAGTGGATGGGAAGTGGTGCTGGTGTGGTTAAATTGGCTCCCTCTCAAAAGCTTGTGCCTCCAGGTGTAGTTCACTGAAATTCTTGCCTCTTTTGTACACCTGTCCACTGGGCTGCCCAGGGAGGTGGTGGAGTTGCCATCCCTGGAGATGTTCAAGCAAAGCCTGGATGAGGCACTTAGTGACATGGTCTGGTTGACTGAATG